>NW_027067314.1:0-14169 GCF_032884065.1 Artemia franciscana | reverse complement strand
GAAAAAGTCTTTTCTAAAATGACGTCTTGCATATGACTCATAGAAATAGTAGATAGACTAGCTAGAATCAATAGATTAGAATTCTAGAACCATATGCAAGACGTCACATACGAACTAGTGCTATTCTATTGATTCTATTAGAATCAAACAGAAAGTTTGATTCTAGATTCAAATAGATTTGAATCTATTTATTGAATAGTGAAAAAGTCTTTTCTAAAATGACGTCTTGCATATGACTCATAGAAATAATAGATAGACTAGCTAGAATCAAACTTTCACTGTTCTATCTACTATTGATTCTAGCTGGTCTAGAATCAATAGATTAGAATTCTAGAACCATATGCAAGACGTCACATACGAACTAGTGCTATTCTATTGATTCTATTAGAATCAAACAGAAAGTTTGATTCTAGATTCAAATAGATTTGAATCTATTTATTGAATAGTGAAAAAGTCTTTTCTAAAATGACGTCTTGCATATGACTCATAGAAATAGTAGATAGACTAGCTAGAATCAATAGATTAGAATTCTAGAACCATATGCAAGACGTCACATACGAACTAGTGCTATTCTATTGATTCTATTAGAATCAAACAGAAAGTTTGATTCTAGATTCAAATAGATTTGAATCTATTTATTGAATAGTGAAAAAGTCTTTTCTAAAATGACGTCTTGCATATGACTCATAGATATAGTAGATAGACTAGCTAGAATCAAACTTTCACTGTTCTATCTACTATTGATTCTAGCTGGTCTAGAATCAATAGATTAGAATTCTAGAACCATATGCAAGACGTCACATACGAACTAGTGCTATTCTATTGATTCTATTAGAATCAAACAGAAAGTTTGATTCTAGATTCAAATAGATTTGAATCTATTTATTGAATAGTGAAAAAGTCTTTTCTAAAATGACGTCTTGCATATGACTCATAGAAATAGTAGATAGACTAGCTAGAATCAATAGATTAGAATTCTAGAACCATATGCAAGACGTCACATACGAACTAGTGCTATTCTATTGATTCTATTAGAATCAAACAGAAAGTTTGATTCTAGATTCAAATAGATTTGAATCTATTTATTGAATAGTGAAAAAGTCTTTTCTAAAATGACGTCTTGCATATGACTCATAGAAATAGTAGATAGACTAGCTAGTCAAACTTTCACTGTTCTATCTACTATTGATTCTAGCTGGTCTAGAATCAATAGATTAGAATTCTAGAACCATATGCAAGACGTCACATACGAACTAGTGCTATTCTATTGATTCTATTAGAATCAAACAGAAAGTTTGATTCTAGATTCAAATAGATTTGAATCTATTTATTGAATAGTGAAAAAGTCTTTTCTAAAATGACGTCTTGCATATGACTCATAGAAATAGTAGATAGACTAGCTAGAATCAAGAATCAATAGATTAGAATTCTAGAACCATATGCAAGACGTCACATACGAACTAGTGCTATTCTATTGATTCTATTAGAATCAAACAGAAAGTTTGATTCTAGATTCAAATAGATTTGAATCTATTTATTGAATAGTGAAAAAGTCTTTTCTAAAATGACGTCTTGCATATGACTCATAGAAATAGTAGATAGACTAGCTAGTAGTTCTATCTACTATTGATTCTAGCTGGTCTAGAATCAATAGATTAGAATTCTAGAACCATATGCAAGACGTCACATACGAACTAGTGCTATTCTATTGATTCTATTAGAATCAAACAGAAAGTTTGATTCTAGATTCAAATAGATTTGAATCTATTTATTGAATAGTGAAAAAGTCTTTTCTAAAATGACGTCTTGCATATGACTCATAGAAATAGTAGATAGACTAGCTAGAATCAAACTTTCACTGTTCTATCTACTATTGATTCTAGCTGGTCTAGAATCAATAGATTAGAATTCTAGAACCATATGCAAGACGTCACATACGAACTAGTGCTATTCTATTGATTCTATTAGAATCAAACAGAAAGTTTGATTCTAGATTCAAATAGATTTGAATCTATTTATTGAATAGTGAAAAAGTCTTTTCTAAAATGACGTCTTGCATATGACTCATAGAAATAGTAGATAGACTAGCTAGAATCAATAGATTAGAATTCTAGAACCATATGCAAGACGTCACATACGAACTAGTGCTATTCTATTGATTCTATTAGAATCAAACAGAAAGTTTGATTCTAGATTCAAATAGATTTGAATCTATTTATTGAATAGTGAAAAAGTCTTTTCTAAAATGACGTCTTGCATATGACTCATAGAATATAGATAGACTAGCTAGAATCAAACTTTCACTGTTCTATCTACTATTGATTCTAGCTGGTCTAGAATCAATAGATTAGAATTCTAGAACCATATGCAAGACGTCACATACGAACTAGTGCTATTCTATTGATTCTATTAGAATCAAACAGAAAGTTTGATTCTAGATTCAAATAGATTTGAATCTATTTATTGAATAGTGAAAAAGTCTTTTCTAAAATGACGTCTTGCATATGACTCATAGAAATAGTAGATAGACTAGCTAGAATCAATAGATTAGAATTCTAGAACCATATGCAAGACGTCACATACGAACTAGTGCTATTCTATTGATTCTATTAGAATCAAACAGAAAGTTTGATTCTAGATTCAAATAGATTTGAATCTATTTATTGAATAGTGAAAAAGTCTTTTCTAAAATGACGTCTTGCATATGACTCATAGATAGATAGAATAGTAGACTAGACTAGTCTAGAATCAATAGATTAGAATTCTAGAACCATATGCAAGACGTCACATACGAACTAGTGCTATTCTATTGATTCTATTAGAATCAAACAGAAAGTTTGATTCTAGATTCAAATAGATTTGAATCTATTTATTGAATAGTGAAAAAGTCTTTTCTAAAATGACGTCTTGCATATGACTCATAGAAATAGTAGATAGACTAGCTAGAATCAATAGATTAGAATTCTAGAACCATATGCAAGACGTCACATACGAACTAGTGCTATTCTATTGATTCTATTAGAATCAAACAGAAAGTTTGATTCTAGATTCAAATAGATTTGAATCTATTTATTGAATAGTGAAAAAGTCTTTTCTAAAATGACGTCTTGCATATGACTCATAGAAATAGTAGATAGACTAGCTAGAATCAATAGATTAGAATTCTAGAACCATATGCAAGACGTCACATACGAACTAGTGCTATTCTATTGATTCTATTAGAATCAAACAGAAAGTTTGATTCTAGATTCAAATAGATTTGAATCTATTTATTGAATAGTGAAAAAGTCTTTTCTAAAATGACGTCTTGCATATGACTCATAGATAGACTAGCTAGAATCAAACTTTCACTGTTCTATCTACTATTGATTCTAGCTGGTCTAGAATCAATAGATTAGAATTCTAGAACCATATGCAAGACGTCACATACGAACTAGTGCTATTCTATTGATTCTATTAGAATCAAACAGAAAGTTTGATTCTAGATTCAAATAGATTTGAATCTATTTATTGAATAGTGAAAAAGTCTTTTCTAAAATGACGTCTTGCATATGACTCATAGAAATAGTAGATAGACTAGCTAGAATCAATAGATTAGAATTCTAGAACCATATGCAAGACGTCACATACGAACTAGTGCTATTCTATTGATTCTATTAGAATCAAACAGAAAGTTTGATTCTAGATTCAAATAGATTTGAATCTATTTATTGAATAGTGAAAAAGTCTTTTCTAAAATGACGTCTTGCATATGACTCATAGAAATAGTAGATAGACTAGCTAGAATCAATAGATTAGAATTCTAGAACCATATGCAAGACGTCACATACGAACTAGTGCTATTCTATTGATTCTATTAGAATCAAACAGAAAGTTTGATTCTAGATTCAAATAGATTTGAATCTATTTATTGAATAGTGAAAAAGTCTTTTCTAAAATGACGTCTTGCATATGACTCATAGAAATAGTAGATAGACTAGCTAGAATCAATAGATTAGAATTCTAGAACCATATGCAAGACGTCACATACGAACTAGTGCTATTCTATTGATTCTATTAGAATCAAACAGAAAGTTTGATTCTAGATTCAAATAGATTTGAATCTATTTATTGAATAGTGAAAAAGTCTTTTCTAAAATGACGTCTTGCATATGACTCATAGAAATAGTAGATAGACTAGCTAGAATCAATAGATTAGAATTCTAGAACCATATGCAAGACGTCACATACGAACTAGTGCTATTCTATTGATTCTATTAGAATCAAACAGAAAGTTTGATTCTAGATTCAAATAGATTTGAATCTATTTATTGAATAGTGAAAAAGTCTTTTCTAAAATGACGTCTTGCATATGACTCATAGAAATAGTAGATAGACTAGCTAGAATCAATAGATTAGAATTCTAGAACCATATGCAAGACGTCACATACGAACTAGTGCTATTCTATTGATTCTATTAGAATCAAACAGAAAGTTTGATTCTAGATTCAAATAGATTTGAATCTATTTATTGAATAGTGAAAAAGTCTTTTCTAAAATGACGTCTTGCATATGACTCATAGAAATAGTAGATAGACTAGCTAGAATCAATAGATTAGAATTCTAGAACCATATGCAAGACGTCACATACGAACTAGTGCTATTCTATTGATTCTATTAGAATCAAACAGAAAGTTTGATTCTAGATTCAAATAGATTTGAATCTATTTATTGAATAGTGAAAAAGTCTTTTCTAAAATGACGTCTTGCATATGACTCATAGAAATAGTAGATAGACTAGCTAGAATCAATAGATTAGAATTCTAGAACCATATGCAAGACGTCACATACGAACTAGTGCTATTCTATTGATTCTATTAGAATCAAACAGAAAGTTTGATTCTAGATTCAAATAGATTTGAATCTATTTATTGAATAGTGAAAAAGTCTTTTCTAAAATGACGTCTTGCATATGACTCATAGAAATAGTAGATAGACTAGCTAGAATCAATAGATTAGAATTCTAGAACCATATGCAAGACGTCACATACGAACTAGTGCTATTCTATTGATTCTATTAGAATCAAACAGAAAGTTTGATTCTAGATTCAAATAGATTTGAATCTATTTATTGAATAGTGAAAAAGTCTTTTCTAAAATGACGTCTTGCATATGACTCATAGAAATAGTAGATAGACTAGCTAGAATCAATAGATTAGAATTCTAGAACCATATGCAAGACGTCACATACGAACTAGTGCTATTCTATTGATTCTATTAGAATCAAACAGAAAGTTTGATTCTAGATTCAAATAGATTTGAATCTATTTATTGAATAGTGAAAAAGTCTTTTCTAAAATGACGTCTTGCATATGACTCATAGAAATAGTAGATAGACTAGCTAGAATCAATAGATTAGAATTCTAGAACCATATGCAAGACGTCACATACGAACTAGTGCTATTCTATTGATTCTATTAGAATCAAACAGAAAGTTTGATTCTAGATTCAAATAGATTTGAATCTATTTATTGAATAGTGAAAAAGTCTTTTCTAAAATGACGTCTTGCATATGACTCATAGAAATAGTAGATAGACTAGCTAGAATCAATAGATTAGAATTCTAGAACCATATGCAAGACGTCACATACGAACTAGTGCTATTCTATTGATTCTATTAGAATCAAACAGAAAGTTTGATTCTAGATTCAAATAGATTTGAATCTATTTATTGAATAGTGAAAAAGTCTTTTCTAAAATGACGTCTTGCATATGACTCATAGAAATAGTAGATAGACTAGCTAGAATCAATAGATTAGAATTCTAGAACCATATGCAAGACGTCACATACGAACTAGTGCTATTCTATTGATTCTATTAGAATCAAACAGAAAGTTTGATTCTAGATTCAAATAGATTTGAATCTATTTATTGAATAGTGAAAAAGTCTTTTCTAAAATGACGTCTTGCATATGACTCATAGAAATAGTAGATAGACTAGCTAGAATCAATAGATTAGAATTCTAGAACCATATGCAAGACGTCACATACGAACTAGTGCTATTCTATTGATTCTATTAGAATCAAACAGAAAGTTTGATTCTAGATTCAAATAGATTTGAATCTATTTATTGAATAGTGAAAAAGTCTTTTCTAAAATGACGTCTTGCATATGACTCATAGAAATAGTAGATAGACTAGCTAGAATCAATAGATTAGAATTCTAGAACCATATGCAAGACGTCACATACGAACTAGTGCTATTCTATTGATTCTATTAGAATCAAACAGAAAGTTTGATTCTAGATTCAAATAGATTTGAATCTATTTATTGAATAGTGAAAAAGTCTTTTCTAAAATGACGTCTTGCATATGACTCATAGAAATAGTAGATAGACTAGCTAGAATCAATAGATTAGAATTCTAGAACCATATGCAAGACGTCACATACGAACTAGTGCTATTCTATTGATTCTATTAGAATCAAACAGAAAGTTTGATTCTAGATTCAAATAGATTTGAATCTATTTATTGAATAGTGAAAAAGTCTTTTCTAAAATGACGTCTTGCATATGACTCATAGAAATAGTAGATAGACTAGCTAGAATCAAACTTTCACTGTTCTATCTACTATTGATTCTAGCTGGTCTAGAATCAATAGATTAGAATTCTAGAACCATATGCAAGACGTCACATACGAACTAGTGCTATTCTATTGATTCTATTAGAATCAAACAGAAAGTTTGATTCTAGATTCAAATAGATTTGAATCTATTTATTGAATAGTGAAAAAGTCTTTTCTAAAATGACGTCTTGCATATGACTCATAGAAATAGTAGATAGACTAGCTAGAATCAATAGATTAGAATTCTAGAACCATATGCAAGACGTCACATACGAACTAGTGCTATTCTATTGATTCTATTAGAATCAAACAGAAAGTTTGATTCTAGATTCAAATAGATTTGAATCTATTTATTGAATAGTGAAAAAGTCTTTTCTAAAATGACGTCTTGCATATGACTCATAGAAATAGTAGATAGACTAGCTAGAATCAAACTTTCACTGTTCTATCTACTATTGATTCTAGCTGGTCTAGAATCAATAGATTAGAATTCTAGAACCATATGCAAGACGTCACATACGAACTAGTGCTATTCTATTGATTCTATTAGAATCAAACAGAAAGTTTGATTCTAGATTCAAATAGATTTGAATCTATTTATTGAATAGTGAAAAAGTCTTTTCTAAAATGACGTCTTGCATATGACTCATAGAAATAGTAGACTATTGATTCTAGCTGGCTAGAATCAATAGATTAGAATTCTAGAACCATATGCAAGACGTCACATACGAACTAGTGCTATTCTATTGATTCTATTAGAATCAAACAGAAAGTTTGATTCTAGATTCAAATAGATTTGAATCTATTTATTGAATAGTGAAAAAGTCTTTTCTAAAATGACGTCTTGCATATGACTCATAGAAATAGTAGATAGACTAGCTAGAATCAATAGATTAGAATTCTAGAACCATATGCAAGACGTCACATACGAACTAGTGCTATTCTATTGATTCTATTAGAATCAAACAGAAAGTTTGATTCTAGATTCAAATAGATTTGAATCTATTTATTGAATAGTGAAAAAGTCAATTCTAAAATGACGTCTTGCATATGACTCATAGAAATAGTAGATAGACTAGCTAGAATCAAACTTTCACTGTTCTATCTACTATTGATTCTAGCTGGTCTAGAATCAATAGATTAGAATTCTAGAACCATATGCAAGACGTCACATACGAACTAGTGCTATTCTATTGATTCTATAAGAATCAAACAGAAAGTTTGATTCTAGATTCAAATAGATTTGAATCTATTTATTGAATAGTGAAAAAGTCTTTTCTAAAATGACGTCTTGCATATGACTCATAGAAATAGTAGATAGACTAGCTAGAATCAATAGATTAGAATTCTAGAACCATATGCAAGACGTCACATACGAACTAGTGCTATTCTATTGATTCTATTAGAATCAAACAGAAAGTTTGATTCTAGATTCAAATAGATTTGAATCTATTTATTGAATAGTGAAAAAGTCTTTTCTAAAATGACGTCTTGCATATGACTCATAGAAATAGTAGATAGACTAGCTAGAATCAAACTTTCACTGTTCTATCTACTATTGATTCTAGCTGGCTAGAATCAATAGATTAGAATTCTAGAACCATATGCAAGACGTCACATACGAACTAGTGCTATTCTATTGATTCTATTAGAATCAAACAGAAAGTTTGATTCTAGATTCAAATAGATTTGAATCTATTTATTGAATAGTGAAAAAGTCTTTTCTAAAATGACGTCTTGCATATGACTCATAGAAATAGTAGATAGACTAGCTAGAATCAATAGATTAGAATTCTAGAACCATATGCAAGACGTCACATACGAACTAGTGCTATTCTATTGATTCTATTAGAATCAAACAGAAAGTTTGATTCTAGATTCAAATAGATTTGAATCTATTTATTGAATAGTGAAAAAGTCTTTTCTAAAATGACGTCTTGCATATGACTCATAGAAATAGTAGATAGACTAGCTAGAATCAATAGATTAGAATTCTAGAACCATATGCAAGACGTCACATACGAACTAGTGCTATTCTATTGATTCTATTAGAATCAAACAGAAAGTTTGATTCTAGATTCAAATAGATTTGAATCTATTTATTGAATAGTGAAAAAGTCTTTTCTAAAATGACGTCTTGCATATGACTCATAGAAATAGTAGATAGACTAGCTAGAATCAAACTTTCACTGTTCTATCTACTATTGATTCTAGCTGGTCTAGAATCAATAGATTAGAATTCTAGAACCATATGCAAGACGTCACATACGAACTAGTGCTATTCTATTGATTCTATTAGAATCAAACAGAAAGTTTGATTCTAGATTCAAATAGATTTGAATCTATTTATTGAATAGTGAAAAAGTCTTTTCTAAAATGACGTCTTGCATATGACTCATAGAAATAGTAGATAGACTAGCTAGAATCAATAGATTAGAATTCTAGAACCATATGCAAGACGTCACATACGAACTAGTGCTATTCTATTGATTCTATTAGAATCAAACAGAAAGTTTGATTCTAGATTCAAATAGATTTGAATCTATTTATTGAATAGTGAAAAAGTCTTTTCTAAAATGACGTCTTGCATATGACTCATAGAAATAGTAGATAGACTAGCTAGAATCAAACTTTCACTGTTCTATCTACTATTGATTCTAGCTGGTCTAGAATCAATAGATTAGAATTCTAGAACCATATGCAAGACGTCACATACGAACTAGTGCTATTCTATTGATTCTATTAGAATCAAACAGAAAGTTTGATTCTAGATTCAAATAGATTTGAATCTATTTATTGAATAGTGAAAAAGTCTTTTCTAAAATGACGTCTTGCATATGACTCATAGAAATAGTAGATAGACTAGCTAGAATCAATAGATTAGAATTCTAGAACCATATGCAAGACGTCACATACGAACTAGTGCTATTCTATTGATTCTATTAGAATCAAACAGAAAGTTTGATTCTAGATTCAAATAGATTTGAATCTATTTATTGAATAGTGAAAAAGTCTTTTCTAAAATGACGTCTTGCATATGACTCATAGAAATAGTAGATAGACTAGCTAGAATCAAACTTTCACTGTTCTATCTACTATTGATTCTAGCTGGTCTAGAATCAATAGATTAGAATTCTAGAACCATATGCAAGACGTCACATACGAACTAGTGCTATTCTATTGATTCTATTAGAATCAAACAGAAAGTTTGATTCTAGATTCAAATAGATTTGAATCTATTTATTGAATAGTGAAAAAGTCTTTTCTAAAATGACGTCTTGCATATGACTCATAGAAATAGTAGATAGACTAGCTAGAATCAATAGATTAGAATTCTAGAACCATATGCAAGACGTCACATACGAACTAGTGCTATTCTATTGATTCTATTAGAATCAAACAGAAAGTTTGATTCTAGATTCAAATAGATTTGAATCTATTTATTGAATAGTGAAAAAGTCTTTTCTAAAATGACGTCTTGCATATGACTCATAGAAATAGTAGATAGACTAGCTAGAATCAATAGATTAGAATTCTAGAACCATATGCAAGACGTCACATACGAACTAGTGCTATTCTATTGATTCTATTAGAATCAAACAGAAAGTTTGATTCTAGATTCAAATAGATTTGAATCTATTTATTGAATAGTGAAAAAGTCTTTTCTAAAATGACGTCTTGCATATGACTCATAGAAATAGTAGATAGACTAGCTAGAATCAAACTTTCACTGTTCTATCTACTATTGATTCTAGCTGGTCTAGAATCAATAGATTAGAATTCTAGAACCATATGCAAGACGTCACATACGAACTAGTGCTATTCTATTGATTCTATTAGAATCAAACAGAAAGTTTGATTCTAGATTCAAATAGATTTGAATCTATTTATTGAATAGTGAAAAAGTCTTTTCTAAAATGACGTCTTGCATATGACTCATAGAAATAGTAGATAGACTAGCTAGAATCAATAGATTAGAATTCTAGAACCATATGCAAGACGTCACATACGAACTAGTGCTATTCTATTGATTCTATTAGAATCAAACAGAAAGTTTGATTCTAGATTCAAATAGATTTGAATCTATTTATTGAATAGTGAAAAAGTCTTTTCTAAAATGACGTCTTGCATATGACTCATAGAAATAGTAGATAGACTAGCTAGAATCAATAGATTAGAATTCTAGAACCATATGCAAGACGTCACATACGAACTAGTGCTATTCTATTGATTCTATTAGAATCAAACAGAAAGTTTGATTCTAGATTCAAATAGATTTGAATCTATTTATTGAATAGTGAAAAAGTCTTTTCTAAAATGACGTCTTGCATATGACTCATAGAAATAGTAGATAGACTAGCTAGAATCAAACTTTCACTGTTCTATCTACTATTGATTCTAGCTGGTCTAGAATCAATAGATTAGAATTCTAGAACCATATGCAAGACGTCACATACGAACTAGTGCTATTCTATTGATTCTATTAGAATCAAACAGAAAGTTTGATTCTAGATTCAAATAGATTTGAATCTATTTATTGAATAGTGAAAAAGTCTTTTCTAAAATGACGTCTTGCATATGACTCATAGAAATAGTAGATAGACTAGCTAGAATCAATAGATTAGAATTCTAGAACCATATGCAAGACGTCACATACGAACTAGTGCTATTCTATTGATTCTATTAGAATCAAACAGAAAGTTTGATTCTAGATTCAAATAGATTTGAATCTATTTATTGAATAGTGAAAAAGTCTTTTCTAAAATGACGTCTTGCATATGACTCATAGAAATAGTAGATAGACTAGCTAGAATCAAACTTTCACTGTTCTATCTACTATTGATTCTAGCTGGTCTAGAATCAATAGATTAGAATTCTAGAACCATATGCAAGACGTCACATACGAACTAGTGCTATTCTATTGATTCTATTAGAATCAAACAGAAAGTTTGATTCTAGATTCAAATAGATTTGAATCTATTTATTGAATAGTGAAAAAGTCTTTTCTAAAATGACGTCTTGCATATGACTCATAGAAATAGTAGATAGACTAGCTAGAATCAATAGATTAGAATTCTAGAACCATATGCAAGACGTCACATACGAACTAGTGCTATTCTATTGATTCTATTAGAATCAAACAGAAAGTTTGATTCTAGATTCAAATAGATTTGAATCTATTTATTGAATAGTGAAAAAGTCTTTTCTAAAATGACGTCTTGCATATGACTCATAGAAATAGTAGACTATTGATTCTAGCTGGTCTAGAATCAATAGATTAGAATTCTAGAACCATATGCAAGACGTCACATACGAACTAGTGCTATTCTATTGATTCTATTAGAATCAAACAGAAAGTTTGATTCTAGATTCAAATAGATTTGAATCTATTTATTGAATAGTGAAAAAGTCTTTTCTAAAATGACGTCTTGCATATGACTCATAGAAATAGTAGATAGACTAGCTAGAATCAATAGATTAGAATTCTAGAACCATATGCAAGACGTCACATACGAACTAGTGCTATTCTATTGATTCTATTAGAATCAAACAGAAAGTTTGATTCTAGATTCAAATAGATTTGAATCTATTTATTGAATAGTGAAAAAGTCTTTTCTAAAATGACGTCTTGCATATGACTCATAGAAATAGTAGATAGACTAGCTAGAATCAATAGATTAGAATTCTAGAACCATATGCAAGACGTCACATACGAACTAGTGCTATTCTATTGATTCTATTAGAATCAAACAGAAAGTTTGATTCTAGATTCAAATAGATTTGAATCTATTTATTGAATAGTGAAAAAGTCTTTTCTAAAATGACGTCTTGCATATGACTCATAGAAATAGTAGATAGACTAGCTAGAATCAATAGATTAGAATTCTAGAACCATATGCAAGACGTCACATACGAACTAGTGCTATTCTATTGATTCTATTAGAATCAAACAGAAAGTTTGATTCTAGATTCAAATAGATTTGAATCTATTTATTGAATAGTGAAAAAGTCTTTTCTAAAATGACGTCTTGCATATGACTCATAGAAATAGTAGATAGACTAGCTAGAATCAATAGATTAGAATTCTAGAACCATATGCAAGACGTCACATACGAACTAGTGCTATTCTATTGATTCTATTAGAATCAAACAGAAAGTTTGATTCTAGATTCAAATAGATTTGAATCTATTTATTGAATAGTGAAAAAGTCTTTTCTAAAATGACGTCTTGCATATGACTCATAGAAATAGTAGATAGACTAGCTAGAATCAATAGATTAGAATTCTAGAACCATATGCAAGACGTCACATACGAACTAGTGCTATTCTATTGATTCTATTAGAATCAAACAGAAAGTTTGATTCTAGATTCAAATAGATTTGAATCTATTTATTGAATAGTGAAAAAGTCTTTTCTAAAATGACGTCTTGCATATGACTCATAGAAATAGTAGATAGACTAGCTAGAATCAAACTTTCACTGTTCTATCTACTATTGATTCTAGCTGGTCTAGAATCAATAGATTAGAATTCTAGAACCATATGCAAGACGTCACATACGAACTAGTGCTATTCTATTGATTCTATTAGAATCAAACAGAAAGTTTGATTCTAGATTCAAATAGATTTGAATCTATTTATTGAATAGTGAAAAAGTCTTTTCTAAAATGACGTCTTGCATATGACTCATAGAAATAGTAGATAGACTAGCTAGAATCAATAGATTAGAATTCTAGAACCATATGCAAGACGTCACATACGAACTAGTGCTATTCTATTGATTCTATTAGAATCAAACAGAAAGTTTGATTCTAGATTCAAATAGATTTGAATCTATTTATTGAATAGTGAAAAAGTCTTTTCTAAAATGACGTCTTGCATATGACTCATAGAAATAGTAGATAGACTAGCTAGAATCAATAGATTAGAATTCTAGAACCATATGCAAGACGTCACATACGAACTAGTGCTATTCTATTGATTCTATTAGAATCAAACAGAAAGTTTGATTCTAGATTCAAATAGATTTGAATCTATTTATTGAATAGTGAAAAAGTCTTTTCTAAAATGACGTCTTGCATATGACTCATAGAAATAGTAGATAGACTAGCTAGAATCAATAGATTAGAATTCTAGAACCATATGCAAGACGTCACATACGAACTAGTGCTATTCTATTGATTCTATTAGAATCAAACAGAAAGTTTGATTCTAGATTCAAATAGATTTGAATCTATTTATTGAATAGTGAAAAAGTCTTTTCTAAAATGACGTCTTGCATATGACTCATAGAAATAGTAGATAGACTAGCTAGAATCAATAGATTAGAATTCTAGAACCATATGCAAGACGTCACATACGAACTAGTGCTATTCTATTGATTCTATTAGAATCAAACAGAAAGTTTGATTCTAGATTCAAATAGATTTGAATCTATTTATTGAATAGTGAAAAAGTCAATTCTAAAATGAGTCTTGCATATGACTCATAGAAATAGTAATAGACTACGAATCAAACTTGTTCTATCATATGACTCTAGATCAATAGTAGATAGACATAGCATA
>NW_027067313.1:0-14204 GCF_032884065.1 Artemia franciscana | reverse complement strand
TTGTTAGAGCTCATACCATATGATCTCTTGGCTCTTAGCTCTTCTCGCCTCGTCACAAGTGCCATATGAGCTCTTAGCTCTTGATGCAATAGAAGAACTACCCCCACAGCACCCATATTGCACTCTTAACCCTAAAATTTCCATTTCAGTGGGATATAATAGATTAATCACTGGTTCTAAATCGCTATGAACATAACTTGAGCCTAAAACGTACTTTTGAAACTTCAGTCTTCTTCCCTCCATCCGCTACAATACTACATATTGAAGTTAATCTGTATTTTCCGATATACGTGCTTTTTGCATTACTGAATAAAAAAAGTGCTACTTTATATTTGCTGTTTCGAAGGTTTTGCCCCCCCCCGCTGAAAAAAAAATTCCCGCGTACGTGCCTGGTTTCCCAACTGGACGTACATTTTGATAAAGAAATGTCATTTTTCACCAAAGTAGTAATTTTACACTAATTTTAGTAATTTTACACAGGCCGCTTTGAAAGAGGTTTACAAAACGTTTCTTGGTCAAAAATACAACCGGTAAAAAATTACCTCTAGTTTGTGACATTTCGAGATGGATACATTTCAGCTAAAATTGTCACATTTTTAGATCCTCAGGGGACGATTACATCTTAGTGTTAGGATGCCTTTTGGTCTTAGAGGTCTATGAAATGTGCTGCTGCAAAGACTTCTGTTGCTGCTATAAGAACTGGAACCAGGCACATTGACGAGAATTTATTTGAGGGGGAACATTTAAAAGGGGATGACCAAATCAGGTGCATTTCTTGAGAACTATGAGGAAAATTGCATAAATAAAATCGCCTGAATAAAATGGAACAATTCCAAAGGTCTATTATCTCTGCCCATCTATGAAGTTTCATTGTCTGTACATGACTAGTTTCTTTTCATCCGTTTAGAAGTTGTTGGCATAGGTGTGAGGTTTTCGTTGCATAATTTTCATTATAGAAGATTAATGGAAAAAATTACTTTTATGAGTTGTTTCCATTAGACTCATCTGGATATTCTATTGGAATTTTTGAATAATTATGGGATCAATTTATGTTCTGACGTTTACAAGTTGATTTGAAACAGAGTTGGTTTGGCATTTTATTGCTGTCAGATTTAGCTGGTTTAAGAGTGGAGTTTTGACTGGTGCGCACACTTATTTTTTAAATACAATTGCCGAAATCAAGAAACAGAAAACACATGGGAAAGATGTACTTCGGCCTGCAAATCTACACATTAGGGGGTGGGGATTTGTGTGGAGGTGGGGGGGGGGAGTATAGCGGAATCACCTTCAAAATGTGTTTCCTGTATACAGACCACAATTTCCCTGCCTATTGTAAAGAAGAATTATTTTCTTAACATGTTTACTTCTCAATAGCCCAGTTCTAAGCTTCTACCAAATTGACTTCGATATATTGAACAATACTCGCCCAGCAAATCGAGAAAACATAGTATCTTGGGGTGGCTTCCGTGTTCCGAGCCCTCTCTATTCGTGCGTCCTGGCCTATTATATTAGGTAGCTGCTGCCAATCAGGGTCATGAATTTACATAAAGTTATGCACCATGTTCCTGCTGTTTTGTAAGGGGCTAGGGGTTCACACCACCGGAAATGTTAAGTGTACAGTAAAGACTGTAAGTAAAAGTGAAAGTAAAAAGATTTGCCGGTATCTTTGTTTTGATAGCAGGATGAAAACTTGATGAAATACTTATTAGTCTATTAGCAACACATCTAGTTTTGACGAAGCTTATTCTTAATTTATTCTTTCGGGACTACTGAAAGTAATTTTGTGTTTGAACCCCAGCACTCGGTACGCGGAAGGCTTATATATATTTGCGTTTAACTAGGCCTAATCATTAGGTTTTTCTTTAATTTTAAGTTATGAGGTGCCAAATGAACAATTTCAATTGTTAATGCATCAGTAAATCATCCGTTTTATAGGATTTGTTTTCTTCTTGAACTTGTATTCCCACTGTTGCTTCTCTTCTAACCACCAATTTCGTTGTCCATTATTTCATTGGTTGTGATCCTTGGTGTGTCATGTCTTCTAGCTGTAGATCTCGTTTGCGCTTCATTTTGGGGCATCATTACCTCAGACATTTTCCCATACCTTTTGTTTTAACTGCTTGGATTCATTCAAAATTATGTGTAATTTCGCATAACGTTTTTTGTCCCAAAAATTTTCTCCCGGCTTTTCCCAGTCATTATATTTTTCCTTTAATTTTCGTTTTTATATCATTCAGTAACAACCAGGAATGTTCCAGTGCATTTATCCTTTGAAATATCTTAACTTGATCCACGCTTCGGTAAAATCATGCGTTTTATTGTTTAGTTTCAAGCCATAGGGTGGCAAATCAGCAATTCCAATTGAATTGAGAATTCTGGCTCGAGTTCAATTCCTTCCTCTTGTTAATGCTAGAACCTGCAAAACGCTAAAAGAACATGTTCCTCATTCAACTGGAATTTTCTGAAATATCTAAATTCTGTAATAGCATAGTTATCGTATTACTAGCTGTTGGGGTGGCGCGAAGCGCCACCCCAACACCTAGTTGGGGGCGCTTCGCGCAACCCCCCACCCCCCACCCCCCCCCCCCCCCCCCCCGCGCGTAAGTCGTTACGCGCCATTGTAGTTGTGTCCCTGTGTCCCAGCTGTGAATATATATATATATATATATATATATATATATATATATATATATATATATATATATATATATATATATATATATATATATATATATATATATTTTTAACTACGTAAAACTTGAGAATATACAACATTCTTGGCTGTGTCTAATGATTGCCCTTGAGCTTTGTTGATGGTGATTGCTAATCGAACATTCCCTGTGTCCCCGTCGTCATTTATATATCCCCCTGTGCCCCTGGCGTCCCCGTTGTAGTTGTTTCCCTGTGTCCCGGTCGTCATTTGTGTGCCGGTGTCCCAGTCTGTAATTTCTCTTTGAGTGTCGCGGTCGTCATTTATATTCCCTGTGTCCCGGTTTTCCGGTCGTCATTTTTGTCCCGGTCGTCATTTGTGTTCCGGTGTCCCGGTCTGTAATTTCTCTTTGAGTGTCCCAGTCGTCATTTATATTCCCTATGTCCCGGTGTCCCGGTCGTTATTTGTGTCCCGATGTCCCGGTCTGTAATTTCGTCAGTCGACAAACATGATGTCAGTCGACACACAAACATGACGTCACTCGACACACAGACAACTTATTTTTATATATATAGATTCTTCAGTTTTAAGTCAAATTTTTCTTGCAACTAACCGCAAATTTCGTTGTGCAGCATTTTCGTTTATGTTATTTGTTGCTGTTTCTTGTTCCTGCCTTTTTCTTTAGCTCTTCAGAGTAATTTTTCATCTTGTGTAACTTAACGACCGTCATAGAAACCAAAAACGATACGACCTCTCCTGGTGGAAAAATGACATGATTTATGCTCTTAAAATGTATATAAATACTAGCTGTTGGGGTGGCGCGAAGCGCCATCCCAACACCTAGTTGGTGGGGGCGCTTTGCGCCAAACCCCCCAAGCCCCCCCGCGCGCGTAAGTCGTTACGCGCCATATTAGTTACGCGCCATTGTAGTTGTGTCCCTGTGTCCCACCTGTGAATATAGATAGATGTATATATATGTTTTTAACTACGTAAAACTTGCGAATATACAACATTCTTCGCTGTCCCATTGTCTGTGCATATAAATAGATTGTCAGGTTTACCGACTCTTGAACATGCAACATATAATTGTCCATGGGAAAAACAATCCGTATTCAGATCTATACCTCTTGATTCTAATGATTGCCCTTGAGCTTTGTTGATGGTGATTGCTAATCGAACCTTCTCTGTGTCCTCGTCGTCATTTATATATCCCCCTGTGCCCCCCGGTGTCCCCGTTGTAGTTGTGTCCCCGTGTCCCGGTCGTCATTTTTGTCCCGGTGTCCCAGTCTGTAATTTCTTTTGAGTGTCCCGGTCGTCATTTATATTCCCTGTGTCCCGGTGTCCCGGTCGTCATTTGCGTCCCGGTGTTCCGGTCTGTATATACATTCGTTTTTGATTTGGTATATGATGAAATAAATTTTTGTTTTTTTTTTCCTTTTTTTCTTTTTATTTTTTTTGGTTTTTACCTTTTTTTAGCTTTTTCGGTTTTTTTCTTTTTTCTTTTTAGTTTTTTTTTTTGTAGTTTTTATCTTTTTTTAGTTTTTTTTTATTTTTATTTTATTTTTTAGTTTTCTTTTCCTCCTTTATTTTTTATTTTTTTTCCTTTTTTAGTTTTTTCTTTTTTATTTTTGAAATAAATTTTTTGTTTTTTTTCTTTTTAGTTTTTTTTGGTTTTCACCTTTTTTTTTAGCTTTTTTAGTTTTTTTTCTTTTTAGTTTTTTTGTAGTTTTTACCTTTTTTTGTAGTTTTTACCTTTTTTTATTTATTTATTTTTTATTTAGTTTTCTTTTTCTCCTTTATTTTTCAGTCTTTTTCCTTTTTTAGTTTTTTTTCTTTTTTAGTTTTTAGTTTTTTTAATTTTCTACCTTTTTTTTATTTTTTTTTAGTTTTTTAGCCTTTTTTAATTTTTTTTATTAGTTTTTTTTTCTTTTTAGTTTTTTTGTAGTTGTTACCTTTTTTTTGTTTTTTTTTAGATTTTTTAGTTTTTTCTTTTTAGTTTTTTTTTAGTTTTTATTTTTTTTCTTTTTGTTTTTTTTTGTAGTTTTTTACCTTTTTTCTAACTTTTTTTTAGTATTTTTTAGTTTTTCCTTTTTAGTTTTTTTGTAGTTTTAACCTTTTTTTTTTAGTTTTTTTCTTCTTTTGTATTAATGGTTCGAAACTGGAACCTCTCGAACCTAGAACCTGGAACATAACGCGTTACCAACTCAGCTACATCGGCTTGATTACATTCGTTTTTGAATTGGTATATGATGAAATAATTCAGACGTCATAAGCTGACAAACATGACGTCACTCGACAGACAGACAGACAACTTATTTTTATATATATACTAGCTGTTGGGGTGGCGCTTCGCGCCACCCCAACACCTAGTTGGTGGGGGCGCTTCGCGCCCCCCCCCCCCCAAGCCCCCCCGCGCGCGTAAGTCGTTACGCGCCATGTTAGTTACGCGCCATTGTAGTTGTGTCCCTATGTCCCACCTGTGAATATATATATATATATATATATATATATATATATATATATATATATATATATATATATATATATATATATATATATATATATATATATATATATATATATATATATATATATATGTTTTTAACTACGTAAAACTTGCGAATATACAACATTCTTTGCTGTCCCATTGTCTGTGCATATAAATAGATTGTCAGGTTTACCGACTCTTGAACATGCAACATATAATGGTCCATGGGAAAACAATCCGTATTCAGATCTATACCTCATGATTCTAATGATTTCCTTGAGCTTTGTTGAAAGTGTTTGCTAATCGAGGATTCCCTGTGTCGCCGTCGTCATTTATATATCCCCGTGTGCCCCCCGGTGTCCCGGTCGTCATTTATATTCCATGTGTTCCGGTCGTCATTTATGTCCCGGTGTCCCAGTCTGTGAATTCTCTTTGAGGGTCCCGGGCGTCATTGATATTCCTTGTGTCCCCGTGTCCCGGTCGTCATTCGTGTCCCGGTGTCCCAGTCTGTATATACATTCGTTTTTGAATTGGTCTTTTTTTTAGGTTTTAGTTTTCTGCCTTTTTTAGTTTTTTTTTAGTTATACCTCATGATTCTAATGATTGCCTTGAGCTTTGTTGATGGTGATTGCTAATCGAACATTCTCTGTGTCCCCATCGTCATTTATATATCCCCCTGTGCCCCCCGGCGCCCCCGTTGTAGTTGTGTCCCTGTGTCCCGGTCGTCATTTATATTCCCTGTGTCCGGTCGTCATTTGTATTCCGGTGTCCCAGTCTGTATATACATTCGTTTTTGAAATGGTAAATGATGAAATAAATTTTTGTATTTTTCCCCTTTTTTTCTTTTTAGTTTTTTTGGTTTTTACATTTTTTTAGTTTTTTTAGTTTTTTTTTCTTTTTTCTTTTTAGTTTTTTTTTATTTTTATTTTTTTAGTTTTGTTTTTCTCCTTTATTTTTCTTTTTGTTTCCTTTTTTTAGTTTTTTTTATTTTTTAGTTTTTTTAGTTTTTTAGCTTTTTTAGTTTTTTTATTAGTTTTTAGTTTGTTTTTTCTTTTTAGTTTTTTTGTAGTTTTTACCTTTTTTTTTAGTTTTTTTTTTACTTATGTCCTGGTCGTCATTTATACTCCCTGTGTCCCGGTCGTCATTTGTGATGGTTTGTTGACGGTGTTTTGTTGATGGTGATTGCTAATTGAACATTCCTTGTGTCCCGGTCGCTTTCTCTTTGAGTGTCCCGGTCGTCATTTATATTCCCTATGTGCCGGTGTCCTGGTCGTCATTTGTGTCCCAATGTAATTTCGTTATTTCGTCAGTCGAAAACATGACGTCAGTCGACACAGAAACATGACGTCACCTGATCCACAGATCCACAGACAGACAGACAACTTATTTATATATATATAGATTAGCTGTTGGGGTGGCGCTTCGCGCCACCCCAACACCTAGTTGGTGGGGCGCTTCGCACCCCCCTAAGCCCCACCCGCGCGCGTAAGTCGTTACGCGCCATATTAGTTACGCGCCATTGTAGTTGTGTCCCTATGTCCCACCTGTGAATAGATATATATATATATATATATATATATATATATATATATATATATATATATATATATATATATATATATATATATATATATATATATATATATATATATATATATATATATATATATATATATATATATATATATATATATGTTTTTAACTACGTAAAACATGCGAATTTACAACATTCTTCGCTGTCCCATTGTCTATACATATAAATAGATTGTCAGGTTTACTGACTCTTGAACTTGCACCATATAATTGTCCATGGGAAAAACAATCCGTATTCAGATATGTACCTCATTATTCTAATGATGTGTCCCTGTGTCCCGGTCGTCATTTATATTCCCTGTGTCCCGGTCGTCATTTTTGTCCCGGTGTCCCAGTTTGTAATTTCTCTTTGAGTGTCCCGGTCGTCATTTATATTTCCTGTGTCCCGGTCGTCTTTTATATATCCCGCCTGTGCCCCCGTTGTAGTTTTGTCCCTGTGTCCCGGTCGTCATTTATATTCCCTGTGTCCCGGTCGTGATTTGTGTCCGGGTGTCCCGGTCTGTAATTTCTCTTTGAGGCTCCCGGTCGTCATTTATATTCCCTGTGTCCCGGTCGTCATTTGTGTCCCAGTGTCCCGGTATGTAATTTCATCAGTTGACAAACATGACGTCAGTCGACAAACAACTTCATGACACATACAGCTCAATCCTTAAAATGACGTCAGTCGACAAACATGACGTCAGTCGACACACAAACATGACGTTACTCGACACACACACACACAAAGACAACTTATTTTTATATATATAGATATAGATAGATAGATAGATGACGTCTCTCACATGATCCCCCCTCCCCCTAAAAAAGGCTCTAAACCAATTTTCTCTCTTTTTTTTTATTCCAGAAAATCCAAGGTTGCTAATTTAAAAAAAGAATATGGAGCTGTTTAAAAAAAAATATATATAGATAAATGATATATGCATAAATTACGTGTCATCATTTTCGTTTGATGCTAGTATTGTTGTTGTGTGTCAAAGAACTAGGATTTAACCTCTTCTCTTAAATAATGAATTTCTGTAAATGAAAACACTATCCAAAAATCATTAAACATCACAAGAGTACAGATTTTTTTCCTCCTCTAGTGTCTTTCCGAGGACGTGTATCCCCTCAAGAGTTCTCCAGGGGCTCTTAAAGATTTTTAACAAGACAAAGTCTCGTCTAGTCTTCGCGTTAGAGACTTCTCCAGTGCCATTTTTTCCAGCCCCCTTCCAAGCTTTCTCGAAATGCTCCGGAAGAATATTTCAACCCTTTACAAATTCTATTCTTAACGGGTTACTTTGGAACAAAGTCTTATATGGAGATTGCATAGTCTTATATGGTCGGAGAATTTAATATAAATCCTGATACTGATGGGCTCATGCGTGTTCCTCCTTTCGAAACTCCTGTATATACTACTACCATTACTACTAACAACTCACCGCAGCACTAACCCATATGAGGCCGACACAGCTACGCACGCTCCTCCTCCGTCCCAATCTAATCCAAGCCTACCTCATTACACCCAATCAGGAAGTTCCCATTTCCTTTAGATCTTTCTTTATTACATCCTCCCGCCCCAGCCGCGGACGACCTGCTTTCTGTTTACCCCTAGACGGTTGGCCGAAAAGGACGATCTTTGGTAATCTGTCATCCTTCATTCGCAGAACGTGCACTAGCCATCTAAACCTTTCTCTCATTATAGCCCTAGAAAGCGGGATTGAACCACGCTTTTCGTACAGCCCACTGTTTGAAATACGGTCAGTCAGCCGGATACCCAGAACAATCCCTAAGCAATTTCTCTGGAAAATATCTAGCAAATCTTCATCTGATTTTCGGTGCGCCCATGCTTCAGAGCCATATTTGACCACTGTCATCATTGTAGCTTATAATATACTGGTATATCAGACATTATATCTTATTCAGGAGCAAACACAGGGGGGGAATGGAGGCATCCCTAGTGGGGGCCCTGGCCTAGAACATCCCTAGAGTCTCCTTAGGAAAGAGCAATACGACTTTCGATCTGGTAGGTCTTGCTCTGATCTTGTTTTCACTCTTAGACTAATGGTTGAAGATTCGAGGGAATTGGAGAAAAAAGAATTCACGTACTCTTTATTGATTTTTTAAAAGGCATTTGATTCTGTTGATTAAAAGATTCTATAGAAGACTGAATTATTACGGAGTACTTGGTACACTAGTTAAAATGATTATCACACTCTACGAAGATAGTAAATGGTCCGCGCACAGAAAATGGGGATACGTGTTTCTTCCAGATAATGTTTTGTGTCTTAGGGCTGCAGCTCGGCTCCGTGATGTCTGATGAGGTTTCGAATGACGATGAGGTTTCGCGTCATTCTTGGCTCTGGAGTATCTATAGTAAACGACCGTTCATTACTAACGACGGACACTGCAGTCGCTAATAATATGATATCATTATGTGTATAATAATTATAAGGTACTTGTGCATTATTCAGAACACACTTAATAAGTGTAGTTAGGTTCTTTTGTGAAACAAACTACGGACGCCCTATGCGTCATTCCTGGCTCTGGAGTATCTATAGTAAACGACCGTTCATTACTAGCGACGGACACTGCAGTCGCTAATAATAGGATATTATAATGTGTATAATAATTATAAGGTACTTGTGTATTATTCAGAACATACTCAATAAGTGAAGTTAGGTTCTTTCATGATACAAACTACGATGCAGGTACATTTTATGAGAAAATTCGGTTTCATAGCCACAAAGACAAAACTCAAAGACAGAAGGTTATGTTAGAATTCTAAATTTTAATTTTACAATTTTCCTAATAAAAAATTATATTTTCATCCTATTTTGTTTTATTTCATTATCTTTCTCAAAAGTTTGGGCTATATATTTGCACATTGGGGGGTGGGGTGGGGTGCATTATATCAAATACCTAACTTTACCTAACCTAACCGTCTCTATATATAAAATATTTAATTAAAATGTACCTGCATCGTAGTTTCTTTCACGAAAGAACCTAACTTCACTTATTGAATCTGTTCTGAATAATACACAAGTACCAATTATAATATAATGTATAATGTGTATAATATGCATAATAATAATAATAATTATAATTTGACAGTGATGCCCCCTTTATGTTTGCGATGACCCCTTCATCTCCATATTGCACAATTAATTCTGACACAGGTGTAGGTTTCTTTAAAGAAATCTGTCGGTGTTGGATCATCTTTTTATCATATCTTCGAGTTCGTGGAACAACTGAATCGGATCTAAATCATCGCAATATTTTACTTTTATTGCTACTTTTATTTTCAAGAAATGGTTATGAAGACATGGGAAAAATGGAAAGTTTCAGATTAAATTTGAGTTTACTTGCTGCCAACTGCACCCTCTACTTTATTTAAGTAAAAGTAAAACTTCAATAATTACAAAATAATTATAACCGTTCGATTCTTTAGGCTATTTGAAATTTTGTGCCCCTAAAATTCTACTCCCGGGCGAGTGCCCCCTCTATCTTCCCCTAAAACAGCCTCTGGGTATTCCCTCCCGAGATTTTAAATTTCTTGAATTTCTGGGCACTTTTTTATTCAAATTATCGGATAAATTAATTTTTTTTTTATAATTTGGTCTCCGGAATTTTCTTATTGTTTCAATATCCCCTGAAAATATCCTGCGAAAATATCCCGAGCAGGATCGTGTGCGAGATTTTTCCGGGAGGGGTTGGAACTTACAAAAGGATTTTCCGGGAGGGAGGGGCTACAAAACTTCAAAAAAGGCATCAAAAAGTTGTTTATTATTCATTTTTATTACGTTTTTACTAGTCAAAGAAACATTTGGTTTTTCTAGGGGGAGGGGTTCAAACACCCCAACCCCCTGGATATGGCCTTGGTCCTAAGTAGTCTATATCCTGGAAAATTCGAAAATTTATGCAGTCACGTAATCCAAAGTTACGCTTTGCATTCTGTTCCCTATTTAACACACATAATTCCTGACTTATTGAGGGATTTCTCTTCGGGCTGTTACACTGAATACGCACCATTTCTCAATTGATTGTTTAAAAAATTTGCTGAAATGTTTATGCATACGGAGAAATTGACCTCTTGCAAGGACGCCATGCACCAAAATCTTAGTAGAGAAGAAGGGTTCGGGAGTGCTTGAATGCTACAACTTTCATTATCTAGTCCCTAATTCAGCAACAACATACCGTCCATGTCTTGAGCCACGACAAGTTCTGGCATTGACTTGGGAGTTTTTATATTATTATTTTTTTTGCATTGAAAAACTGTTAAAAAATCACTAGAATATAGAGAAAAGGAACCCTTTTAATGGTGCGACTCTAGTCTGCTTTTCTATTCAACCTAACAAATTGTTTGCAAAGTTTCAGCTGGAAAATGTTTCGAATCTATGCTCCTAGGTTCTCAGTTTTATGGTGTAATTGGTGTAATAATAATGGTGTAATAATATGGTGTAATAATAATATGGTCAGTTTAATGGTGTAATATATGGTGTAATAATATGGTGTGTATGGTGTAATGTATTATGCTCAGTTTTATGGTGTAATTTTCTTCAGTATAGCCTCTTTTTTGGGTGTGTTTTCTTCCTTATCTGAAATTATTAGACTCTTCGTCTGCTAATCACTTTTGACGGCTAACTTTAACCCTAATTAGTTTTACATATTTGGATTCACCAAGCTCATTATTTTATGTATATCATCGCTGTTACGCCTAAAGGCCGTATCTGACATTTTCAACCTGCAGAAAAAATAATACATATTGGCCTGGTAGAGTGGGTAAATTCAATTTACCTTGTTGAATCTATGACTTAAATCTAACCGCTTGAATCCTAGAATTCTACCTATATACCAAGTTCCATGGGTAACTATCTGCTCTAACAGATTGACGTTATATAGCAAATTAAAAAAAACAAAAAAAAAACAAGTTTTTTAAATGAAAAAAAGGAGCGACATTAAAACTTAAAACGAACAGAAATTACTCCGTATATGAAAGTGGCTTTTAATCCTCAACGCCCCGCTCTTTACGCTAAAGTTTGACTCTTTCTCTTAACTCTACATTTTAAAACAGTAAAAAACTTTAGCGTAAAGAGCTTGGCGTTGAGGAGGAAAAGCCCCTTTCATATACGGAGTAATTTCTGTTCGTTTTAAGTTTTAATGTCGCTCCTTACTTTCCTTTAAAAAACTTGTTTTTTTTTGTTTAATTTCTGGATGTTTTTGAATTAATGCAGGTTTTGATCTTGGCTCTCCGCACATAAATAATTAAAACGAAATTTGCATATTAATTTTTTTGGGCTAAATGGCTTTTTCATAGTTTTAATCGGAAGATTTTAAGAAAAAGGAGCAAGGGAGGAAGCCTAGTTGCCCTCCAATTTTTTGATTACTTAAAAAGGCAACTATAACTTATAATTTTTACGAACGTTTTCATAAGTAAAAAATATACGTAACTTACGAATTAAATTACGTAGCGAACTTCTATATTCGTATGTTTTTATTGCGTATATGAGGGGGCTCAACCTCGTCGATACCTCGCTCTTTACATTAAAGCTTAAATTTTGTCCCAATTCCTTAAGAATGACCCTTGAATCGCAAAGGCCGTAAAATAAATAGTTGAAATTACTTAAAATACTTTAGCGTAAAGAGCGAGGTATAACGAGGAGGTAAACCCCTCATATGCGTAATAATTTCTGTTCGTTTAAGTTTTAATGCTGTTTCTCACTTTTAGTAGAAAAAACTTTTCATATTTATTTTTTCATTGTTTTTTTAAAATAATGCTAGAAAATCTTCCCTCCATTGAAAGTCTCTTCCCCCATGGAAAGATCCTTCCACGTAACCCCCCCCTCAAATCTTCCCCCATAAACCAAAAAAATCCCCCTGAAAACGTCTGTACATTCCCGGCAACCATTACTCTATGTAAACACAGGTCTAAGTTTGTAGCTTGCAGCCCCTCCCACTGCGGGGGAGTAAGTCGTCCCCAAAGACATAGTTATTAGGTTTTTCGACTATGGTGAATAAAATGGCTATCTCAGAATTTTGATCCGGTGACTTTGGGGAAAAAATGAGCGTGGGAGGGGCCTTAGGTGCCCTCCAATTTTTTTGGTCACTTAAAAAGTGTACTAGAACTTTTAATTTTCGTTAGAATGAGCCCTTTTGCGATATTCTAGGACCACTGAGTCGATACGATCACCCCTGGGAAAAAAGCAAAAACAAAAAAACAAATAAACACGCATCCGTGATTTGCCTCTGGCAAAAAATGCGAAATTCCAAATTTTTGTAGATAAGGGCTTGAAACTTCTACAACAAGGTTCTCTGATACGCTGAATCGGATGTTGTGATTTTCGTTAGGATCGTATGACTTTTAGGGGGGTATTTCCCTCTATTTTTTAAAATGAGGCAAATTTTCTCAGGCTCGTAACTTTTGATGGGTAAGACTAATCTTATATATTTAAAATCAGCATTAAAATGTGATTCTTTTGATGTAACTATTGGTATCAAAATTCCATTTTTTAGAGTTTCGGTTACTATTGAGCCTCGTCGCTCCTTACTACAGTTCGTTACCACGAACTGTTTGATACCTGAAGCCATCCTGTATTGCGAGCATTTCATATTATGCATGCAGTGAAGCTTCAGTAAAGCTATGGCGAGATTTTATATTTTGGAATAAACCCAGTTGTGTCTCAAGGCTTTACTTTTCTAATTAGTTTCTCCCCTTCATTTATTGCTAGCTAATTTATTGCTAATTAGTAAATCCTTACTAATTTTGTGTTTTGTGGGAGGGGAGGGGTATGCTTATTTTCTCCCATTTGCTCTAATTTGTCAAAAAAAAACATGTTATGGGATTTAATTTACAATTCTCTGTGCTTCAGGGCTGGTGTTCAATTCCTAATGTCAACTTTTTGCTTTGGGACGGGGTCACTAGCATGACTATGTAATCCCAGTCAGAGTTTACCCAGCTCTAAATGAATACCGGCAAAAATCGGGGGAAGGTAAGCAGTAAGGGTTTGCTAAAGAAAATAATAGCTGACCCCTCAACCCTTATTGCACTTCTGGAGGGAAGGGCCGTGAAAGGGCGATCAGCACGGCCAGTTTGGGCCGTGACGTCTAGTGTCGCTTCTTTACTTGTCAGGGCCTCATATTGCATAATATAAGGCATGTGTAATCTTCTAACTTCTCAAAATAATCCAGGTTCCTAGAGGACCGTGGATAATCTAGCGTTTATTCTAGAACCAAATTAGATAGGATCAAACGGAAGAAATTTATATGGAAAATTTAAGAAATTACAGGAAGAATTTAAATATTTCTTCAAATCAGAGATTAGAGACTCACTCAAAGGCCTTCCCCCCTCCCCACCTCAATGCACGTGACTGTTGCAGTGTAACTTGTTTGTCCAAGGAATATCCAAGAAGAGCTGATCTTCAGAAACTTCATCGGAGGATTTCTTCCTTATCCCCTTTTATGAATTTATACCCCTCTCGTTTTGTCCAATGATCTCTC
>NW_027067312.1:0-14201 GCF_032884065.1 Artemia franciscana | reverse complement strand
GTAGCTATTACCCTCGAAAACTAAAACTTTTGAAATAGGAAAAGAGCCTTTAATCACATTCTTTACCCTTTGCAATCATAAAATAGTCTAATATCTTCATATTTTCCACATACGTAGCTATTACCCTCGAAAACTAAAACTTTTGAAATAGGAAAAGAGCCTTTAATCACATTCTTTACCATTTGCAATCATAAAATAGTCTAATATCTTCATATTTTCCACAGACGTAGCTATTACCCTCGAAAACTAAAACTTTTGAAATAAGAAAAGTGCCTTTAATCACATTCTTTACCATTTGCAATCATAAAATAGTCTATTATATTCATTTTCTCCACAGACGTAGCTATTACCCCCGAAAACTAAGACTTTTGAAATAGGAAAAGAGAATTTAATTACATTCTTTACCATATGCAATCATAAAATAGTCTAATATCTTCATTTTTTCCACAGACATAGCTATTACCCTCGAAAACTAAAACTTTTGAAATAGGAAAAGAGCCTTTAATCACATTCTTTACCATTTGCAATCATAAAATAGTCTAATATCTTCATTTTTTCCACAGACGTAGCTATTACCCTCGAAAACTAAAACTTTTGAAATAGGAAAAGAGCCTTTAATCAAATTCTTTACCATGTGCAATCATAAAATAGTCTAATATCTTCATTTTTTCCACAGACGTAGCTATTACCCCCGAAAACAAAGACTTTTGAAATAGGAAAAGAGCCTTTAATCACATTCTTTACCATATGCAATCATAAAATAGTCTAATATCTTCATTTTTTCCACAGACGTAGCTATTACCCTCGAAAACTAAAACTTTTGAAATAGAAAAGAGCCTTTAATCACATTCTTTACCATGTGCAATCATAAAATAGTCTAATATCTTCATTTTTTCCACAGACATAGCTATTACCCTCGAAAACTAAAACTTTTGAAATAGGAAAAGAGCCTTTAATCACATTCTTTACCATGTGCAATCATAAAATAGTCTAATATCTTCATTTTTTCCACAGACGTAGCTATTACCCCGAAAACTAAAACTTTTGAAATAGGAAAAGAGCCTTTAATCACATTCTTTACCATATGCAATCATAAAATAGTCTAATATCTTCATTTTTTCCACAGACGTAGCTATTACCCTCGAAAACTAAAACTTTTGAAATAGGAAAAGAGCCTTTAATCACATTCTTTACCATGTGCAATCATAAAATAATCTAAGATCTTCATTTTTTTATTACCCTCGAAAACTAAAACTTTTGAAATAGGAAAAGAGCCTTTAATCACATTCTTTACCATGTGCAATCATAAAATAGTCTAATATCTTCATTTTTTCCACGGACGTAGCTATTACCCTCAAAAACTAAAACTTTTGAAATAGGAAAAGAGCCTTTAATCACATTCTTTACCATGTGCAATCATAAAATAGTCAAATATCTTCATTTTTTCCACAGACGTAGCTATTACCCCCAAAAACAAAGACTTTTGAAATAGGAAAAGAGCCTTTAATCACATTCTTTACCATTTGCAATAATAAAATAATCTAATATCTTCATTTTTTCCACAGACGTAGCTATTACCCTCGAAAACTAAAACTTTTGAAATAGGAAAAGAGCCTTTAATCACATTCTTTACCATGTGCCATAATAAAATAGTCTAATATCTTCATTTTTCCACGGACTTAGCTATTACCCCCAAAAACTATAACTTTTGAAATAGGAAAAGAACTTTTAATCACATTCTTTACCATATGCAATCATAAAATAGTCTAATATCTTCATTTTTTCCACGGACGTAGCTATTGACCCCGAAAACTAAGACTTTTGAAATAGGAAAAGAGCCTTTAATCACATTCTTTACCATATGCAATCATAAAATAGTCTAATATCTTCATTTTTTTCCAAAGACATAGCTATTACCCTCGAAAACTAAAACTTTTGAAATAGGAAAAGAGCCTTTAATCACATTCTTTACCATGTGCAATCATAAAATAGTCTAATATCTTCATTGTAGCTATTACCCCCGAAAACTAAGACTTTTGAAATAGGAAAAGAGCCTTTAATCACATTCTTTACCATATGCAATCATAAAATAGTCTAATATCTTCATTTTTTCCACAGACGTAGCTATTACTCTCGAAAACTAAAACTTTTGAAATAGGAAAGAGCCTTTAATCACATTCTTTACCATGTGCAATCATAAAATAGTCTAATATCTTCTTTTTTTCCACAGACGTAGCTATTACCCCCAAAAACTAAGACTTTTGAAATAGGAAAAGAGCCTTTAATCACATTCTTTACCATGTGCAATCATAAAATAATCTAATATCTTCATTTTTCCACAGACGTAGCTATTACCCTCGAAAACTAAAACTTTTGAAATACGAAAAGAGCCTTTAATCATTTTCTTTACCATGTACAATCATAAAATAGTTTAATATCTTCATTTTTTGCACAGACATAGCTATTACCCTCGAAAACTAAAACTTTTGAAATAGGAAAAGAGCCTTTAATCACATTCTTTACCATGTGCAATTATAAAATAGTCTAATATCTTCATTTTTTCCACAGACATAGCTATTACCCTCGAAAACTAAAACTTTTGAAATAGGAAAAGGGCCTTTAATCACATTCTTTACCATTTGCAATCATAAAATAGTATAATATCTTCATTTTTTCCACAGACGTAGCTATTACCCTCGAAAACTAAAACTTTTGAAATAGGAAAAGAATTTTTAATCATATTCTTTACCATGTGCAATCATAAAAGAGTGTAATATCTTCATTTTTTCCACGGACATAGCTATTACCCTCGAAAACTAAAACTTTTGAAATAGGAAAAGAGCCTTTAATCACATTCTTTACCATGTGCAATCATAAAATAGTCTAATATCCTCATTTTTTCCACGGACGTAGCTATTACCCCCGAAAACTAAAACTTTTGAAATAGGAAAAGAGCCTTTAATCACATTCTTTACCATATGCTATCATAAAATAGTCTAATATCTTCATTTTTTCCACGGACGTAGCTATTACCCCCGAAAACTAAGACTTTTGAAATAGCAAAAGAGCCTTTAATCACATTCTTTACCATATGCAATCATAAAATAGTCTAATATCTTCATTTTTTCCGCAGACATAGCTATTACCCTCGAAAACTAACACTTTTGAAATAGGAAAAGAGCCTTTAATCACATTCTTTACCATGTGCAATCATAAAATAGTCTAATATCTTCATTTTTCCAAAGACTCAGCTATTACCCCCGAAAACTAAGACTTTTGAAATAGGAAAAGAGCCTTTAATCACATTCTTTACCATATGCAATCAGTAAAATAGTCTAATATCTTCATTTCTTCCTCAGACATAGCTATTATCCTCGAAAACTAAAACTTTTGAAATAGGAAAAGAGCCTTTAATCACATTCTTTACCATTTGCAATCATAAAATAGTCTAATATCTTCATATTTTCCACAGAGGTAGCTATTACCCTCGAAAACTAAAACTTTTGAAATAGGAAAAGTGCCTTTAATCACATTCTTTACCATTTGCAATCATAAAATAGTCTAATATCTTCATATTTTCCAAATACGTAGCTATTACCCCCGAAAAGTAAGACTTTTGAAATAAGAAAAGAGCCTTTAATCACATTCTTTACCATTTGCAATCATAAAATAGTCTAATATCTTCATATTTTCCACAGACGTAGCTATTACCCTCGAAAACTAAAACTTTTGAAATAAGAAAAGTGCCTTTAATCACATTCTTTACCATTTGCAATCATAAAATAGTCTATTATATTCATTTTCTCCACAGACGTAGCTATTACCCCCGAAAACTAAGACTTTTGAAATAGGAAATGAGAATTTAATTACATTCTTTACCATATGCAATCATAAAATAGTCTAATATCTTCATTTTTTCCACAGACATAGCTATTACCCTCGGAAACTAAAACTTTTGAAATAGGAAAAGAGCCTTTAATCACATTCTTTACCATTTGCAATCATAAAAGTCTAATATCTTCATTTTTTCCACAGACGTAGCTATTACCCTCGAAAACTAAAACTTTTGAAATAGGAAAAGAGCCTTTAATCAAAGTTTTTACCATGTGCAATCATAAAAGAGTCTAATATCTTCATTTTTTCCACAGACGTAGCTATTACCCCCGAAAACTAAAGACTTTTGAAATAGGAAAAGAGCCTTTAATCACATTCTTTACCATGTGCAATCATAAAATAGTCTAATATCTTCATTTTTTCCACAGACATAGCTCTTACCCTCGAAAACTAAAACTTTTGAAATAGAAAAAGAGCCTTTAATCACATTCTTTACCATGTGCAATCATAAAATAGTCTAATATCTTCATTTTTTCCACAGACGTAGCTATTACCCTCGAAAACTAAAACTTTTGAAATAGGAAAAGAGCCTTTAATCACATTCTTTACCATGTGCAATCATAAAATAGTCTAATATCTTCATTTTTTCCACAGACGTAGCTATTACCCTCGAAAACTAAAACTTTTGAAATAGGAAAAGAGCCTTTAATCACATTCTTTACCATGTGCAATCATAAAATAATCTAAGATCTTCATTTTTTTATTACCCTCGAAAACTAAAACTTTTGAAATAGGAAAAGAGCCTTTAATCACATTCTTTACCATGTGCAATCATAAAATAGTCTAATATCTTCATTTTTTCCACGGACGTAGCTATTACCCTCAAAAACTAAAACTTTTGAAATAGGAAAAGAGCCTTTAATCACATTCTTTACCATGTGCAATCATAAAATAGTCAAATATCTTCATTTTTTCCACAGACGTAGCTATTACCCCCAAAAACAAAGACTTTTGAAATAGGAAAAGAGCCTTTAATCACATTCTTTACCATTTGCAATAATAAAATAATGTAATATCTTCATTTTTTTCCACAGACGTAGCTATTACCCTCGAAAACTAAAACTTTTGAAATAGGAAAAGAGCCTTTAATCACATTCTTTACCATGTGCCATAATAAAATAGTCTAATATCTTCATTTTTCCACGGACTTAGCTATTACCCCCAAAAACTATAACTTTTGAAATAGGAAAAGAGCTTTTAATCACATTCTTTACCATATGCAATCATAAAATAGTCTAATATCTTCATTTTTTCCACGGACGTAGCTATTGACCCCGAAAACTAAGACTTTTGAAATAGGAAAAGAGCCTTTAATCACATTCTTTACCATATGCAATCATAAAATAGTCTAATATCTTCATTTTTTTCCACAGACATAGCTATTACCCTCGAAAACTAAAACTTTTGAAATAGGAAAAGAGCCTTTAATCACATTCTTTACCATGTGCAATCATAAAATAGTCTAATATCTTCATTGTAGCTATTACCCCCGAAAACTAAGACTTTTGAAATAGGAAAAGAGCCTTTAATCACATTCTTTACCATATGCAATCATAAAATAGTCTAATATCTTCATTTTTTCCACAGACGTAGCTATTACTCTCGAAAACTAAAACTTTTGAAATAGGAAAGAGCCTTTAATCACATTCTTTACCATGTGCAATCATAAAATAGTCTAATATCTTCTTTTTTTCCACAGACGTAGCTATTACCCCCAAAAACTAAGACTTTTGAAATAGGAAAAGAGCCTTTAATCACATTCTTTACCATGTGCAATCATAAAATAATCTAATATCTTCATTTTTCCACAGACGTAGCTATTACCCTCGAAAACTAAAACTTTTGAAATACGAAAAGAGCCTTTAATCATTTTCTTTACCATGTACAATCATAAAATAGTTTAATATCTTCATTTTTTGCACAGACATAGCTATTACCCTCGAAAACTAAAACTTTTGAAATAGGAAAAGAGCCTTTAATCACATTCTTTACCATGTGCAATTATAAAATAGTCTAATATCTTCATTTTTTCCACAGACATAGCTATTACCCTCGAAAACTAAAACTTTTGAAATAGGAAAAGGGCCTTTAATCACATTCTTTACCATTTGCAATCATAAAATAGTATAATATCTTCATTTTTTCCACAGACGTAGCTATTACCCTCGAAAACTAAAACTTTTGAAATAGGAAAAGAATTTTTAATCATATTCTTTACCATGTGCAATCATAAAAGAGTGTAATATCTTCATTTTTTCCACGGACATAGCTATTACCCTCGAAAACTAAAACTTTTGAAATAGGAAAAGAGCCTTTAATCACATTCTTTACCATGTGCAATCATAAAATAGTCTAATATCCTCATTTTTTCCACGGACGTAGCTATTACCCCCGAAAACTAAAACTTTTGAAATAGGAAAAGAGCCTTTAATCACATTCTTTACCATATGCTATCATAAAATAGTCTAATATCTTCATTTTTTCCACGGACGTAGCTATTACCCCCGAAAACTAAGACTTTTGAAATAGCAAAAGAGCCTTTAATCACATTCTTTACCATATGCAATCATAAAATAGTCTAATATCTTCATTTTTTCCGCAGACATAGCTATTACCCTCGAAAACTAACACTTTTGAAATAGGAAAAGAGCCTTTAATCACATTCTTTACCATGTGCAATCATAAAATAGTCTAATATCTTCATTTTTCCAAAGACTCAGCTATTACCCCCGAAAACTAAGACTTTTGAAATAGGAAAAGAGCCTTTAATCACATTCTTTACCATATGCAATCAGTAAAATAGTCTAATATCTTCATTTCTTCCTCAGACATAGCTATTATCCTCGAAAACTAAAACTTTTGAAATAGGAAAAGAGCCTTTAATCACATTCTTTACCATTTGCAATCATAAAATAGTCTAATATCTTCATATTTTCCACAGAGGTAGCTATTACCCTCGAAAACTAAAACTTTTGAAATAGGAAAAGTGCCTTTAATCACATTCTTTACCATTTGCAATCATAAAATAGTCTAATATCTTCATATTTTCCAAATACGTAGCTATTACCCCCGAAAAGTAAGACTTTTGAAATAAGAAAAGAGCCTTTAATCACATTCTTTACCATTTGCAATCATAAAATAGTCTAATATCTTCATATTTTCCACAGACGTAGCTATTACCCTCGAAAACTAAAACTTTTGAAATAAGAAAAGTGCCTTTAATCACATTCTTTACCATTTGCAATCATAAAATAGTCTATTATATTCATTTTCTCCACAGACGTAGCTATTACCCCCGAAAACTAAGACTTTTGAAATAGGAAATGAGAATTTAATTACATTCTTTACCATATGCAATCATAAAATAGTCTAATATCTTCATTTTTTCCACAGACATAGCTATTACCCTCGGAAACTAAAACTTTTGAAATAGGAAAAGAGCCTTTAATCACATTCTTTACCATTTGCAATCATAAAATTGTCTAATATCTTCATTTTTTCCACAGACGTAGCTATTACCCTCGAAAACTAAAACTTTTGAAATAGGAAAAGAGCCTTTAATCAAAGTTTTTACCATGTGCAATCATAAAAGAGTCTAATATCTTCATTTTTTCCACAGACATAGCTATTACCCTCGAAAACTAAAACTTTTGAAATAGGAAAAGAGCCTTTAATCAATTCTTTACCATGTGCAATCATAAAATAGTCTAATATCTTCATTTTTTCCACAGACATAGCTCTTACCCTCGAAAACTAAAACTTTTGAAATAGAAAAAGAGCCTTTAATCACATTCTTTACCATGTGCAATCATAAAATAGTCTAATATCTTCATTTTTTCCACAGACATAGCTATTACCCTCGAAAACTAAAACTTTTGAAATAGGAAAAGAGCCTTTAATCACATTCTTTACCATGTGCAATCATAAAATAGTCTAATATCTTCATTTTTTCCACAGACGTAGCTATTACCCTGGAAAACTAAAACTTTTGAAATAGGAAAAGAGCCTTTAATCACATTCTTTACCATGTGCAATCATAAAATAGTCTAATATCTTCATTTTTTCCACAGACATAGCTCTTTCCCTCGAAAACTAAAACTTTTGAAATAGGAAAAGAGCCTTTAATCACATTCTTTACCATGTGCAATCATAAAATAGTAATATCTTCATTTTTTCCACAGACGTAGCTATTACCCTCGAAAACTAAAACTTTTGAAATAGGAAAAGAGCCTTTAATCACATTCTTTACCATGTGCAATCATAAAAAGTCTAATATCTTCATTTTTTCCACAGACGTAGCTATTACCCTCGAAAACTAAAACTTTTGAAATAGGAAAAGAGCCTTTAATCACATTCTTTACCATGTGCAATCATAAAATAGTCTAATATCTTCATTTTTTCCACGGACGTAGCTATTACCCCCGAAAACTAAAACTTTTGAAATAGGAAAAGAGCCTTTAATCACATTCTTTACCATATGCAATCATAAAATAGTCTAATATCTTCATTTTTTCCACGGACGTAGCTATTACCCCCGAAAACTAAACTTTTGAAATAGGAAAAGAGCCTTTAATCACATTCTTTACCATGTGCAATCTTAAAATAGTCTAATATCTTCATTTTTTCCACGGACGTAGCTATTACCCCCGAAAACTAAACTTTTGAAATAGGAAACGAGCGTTTAATCACATTCTTTACCATACGCAATCATAAAACAGTCTAATATCTTCATTTTTTCAACAGACATAGCTATTACCCTCGAAAACTAAAACTTTTGAAATAGGAAAAGAGCCTTTAATCACATTCTTTACCATTTGCAATCATAAAATAGTCTAATATCTTCATTTTTCCCAGACATAGCTATTACCCTCGAAAACTAAAACTTTTGAAATAGGAAAAGAGCCTTTAATCACATTCTTTACCATTGCAATCATAAAATAGTCTAATATCTTCATATTTTCCACAGAGTAGCTATTACCCTCGAAAACTAAAACTTTTGAAATAGGAAAAGAGCCTTTAATCACATTCTTTACCATTTGCAATCATAAAATAGTCTAATATCTTCATATTTTCCACAGACGTAGCTATTACCCCTCGAAAACTAAAACTTTTGAAATAGGAAAAGAGCCTTTAATCACATTCTTTACCATTTGCAATCATAAAATAGTCTAATATATTCATTTTTCCACAGACGTAGCTATTACCCCCGAAAACTAAGACTTTTGAAATAGGAAAAGAGCCTTTAATCACATTCTTTACCATTGCAATCATAAAATAGTCTAATATCTTCATTTTTCCACAGAAGTAGCTATTACCCTCGAAAACTAAAACTTTTGAAATAGGAAAAGAGCCTTTAATCACATTCTTTACCATATGCAATCATAAAATAGTCTAATATCTTCATTTTTTCCACAGACATAGCTATTACCCTCGAAAACTAAAACTTTTGAAATAGGAAAAGAGCCTTTAATCACATTCTTTACCATGTGCAATCATAAAATAGTCTAATATCTTCATTTTTTCCACAGACGTAGCTATTACCCTCGAAAACTAAAACTTTTGAAATAGGAAAAGAGCCTTTAATCACATTCTTTACCATTTGCAATCATAAAAGAGTCTAATATCTTCATTTTTTCCACAGACGTAGCTATTACCCTCGAAAACTAAAACTTTTGAAATAGGAAAAGAGCCTTTAATCACATTCTTTACCATGTGCAATCATAAAATAGTCTAATATCTTCATTTTTTCCACAGACATAGCTATTACCCTCGAAAACTAAAACTTTTGAAATAGGAAAAGAGCCTTTAATCACATTCTTTACCATGTGCAATCATAAAATAGTCTAATATCTTCATTTTTTCCACGGACGTAGCTATTACCCCGAAAACTAAAACTTTTGAAATAGGAAAAGAGCCTTTAATCACATTCTTTACCATATGCAATCATAAAATAGTCTAATATCTTCATTTTTTCCACAGACGTAGCTATTACCCTCGAAAACTAAACTTTTGAAATAGAAAAGAGCCTTTAATCACATTCTTTACCATGTGCAATCATAAAATAGTCTAATATCTTCATTTTTTCCACAGACATAGCTATTACCCTCGAAAACTAAAACTTTTGAAATAGGAAAAGAGCCTTTAATCACATTCTTTACCATGTGCAATCATAAAATAGTCTAATATCTTCATTTTTCCACAGACAGCTATTACCCTCGAAAACTAAAACTTTTGAAATAGGAAAAGAGCCTTTAATCACATTCTTTACCATTTGCAATCATAAAATAAGTCTAATATCTTCATTTTTCCACACGTAGCTATTACCCTCGAAAACTAAAACTTTTGAAATAGGAAAAGAGCCTTTAATCACATTCTTTACCATGCAATCATAAAATAGTCTAATATCTTCATTTTTCCACGGACGTAGCTATTACCCCCGAAAACTAAAACTTTTGAAATAGGAAAAGAGCCTTTAATCACATTCTTTACCATATGCAATCATAAAATAGTCTAATATCTTCTTTTTTCCACGGACGTAGCTATTACCCCCGAAAACAAAGACTTTTGAAATAGAAAAGAGCCTTTAATCACATTCTTTACCATGTGCAATCATAAAATAGTCTAATATCTTCATTTTTTCCACAGACGTAGCTATTACCCTCGAAAACTAAAACTTTTGAAATAGGAAAAGAGCCTTTAATCACATTCTTTACCATGTGCAATCATAAAATAGTCTAATATCTTCATTTTTTCCACAGACATAGCTATTACCCTCGAAAACTAAAACTTTTGAAATAGGAAAAGAGCCTTTAATCACATTCTTTACCATGTGCAATCATAAAATAGTCTAATATCTTCATTTTTTCCACGGACGTAGCTATTACCCTCGAAAACTAAAACTTTTGAAATAGGAAAAGAGCCTTTAATCACATTCTTTACCATGTGCAATCATAAAATAGTCTAATATCTTCATTTTTTCCACAGACGTAGCTATAACCCTCGAAAACTAAAACTTTTGAAATAGGAAAAGAGCCTTTAATCATATTCTTTACCATGTGCAATCATAAAAAAGTCTAATATCTTCATTTTTTCCACAGACGTAGCTATTACCCTCGAAAACTAAAACTTTTGAAATAGGAAAAGAGCCTTTAATCACATTCTTTACCATGTGCAATCATAAAATAGTCTAATATCTTCATTTTTTCCACGGAGTAGCTATTACCCTCGAAAACTAAAACTTTTGAAATAGGAAAAGAGCCTTTAATCACATTCTTTACCATATGCAATCATAAAATAGTCTAATATCTTCATTTTTTCCACGGACGTAGCTATTACCCCCGAAAACTAAAACTTTTGAAATAGGAAAAGAGCCTTTAATCACATTCTTTACCATATGCAATCATAAAATAGTCTAATATCTTCATTTTTTGTAGCTATTACCCCCGAAAACTAAAACTTTTGAAATAGGAAAAGAGCCTTTAATCACATTCTTTACCATGTGCAATCATAAAATAGTCTAATATCTTCATTTTTTCCACAGACGTAGCTATTACCCTCGAAAACTAAAACTTTTGAAATAGGAAAAGAGCCTTTAATCACATTCTTTACCATGTGCAATCATAAAATATCTAATATCTTCATTTTTTCCACAGACGTAGCTATTACCCTCGAAAACTAAAACTTTTGAAATAGGAAAAGAGCCTTTAATCATATTCTTTACCATGTGCAATCATAAAAAGTCTAATATCTTCATTTTTTCCACGGACGTAGCTATTACCCCGAAAACTAAAACTTTTGAAATAGGAAAAGAGCCTTTAATCACATTCTTTACCATATGCAATCATAAAATAGTCTAATATCTCATTTTTTCCACGGACGTAGCTATTACCCCCGAAAACTAAACTTTTGAAATAGGAAAAGAGCCTTTAATCACATTCTTTACCATATGCAATCATAAAATAGTCTAATATCTTCATTTTTTCCACGCAGACGTAGCTATTACCCTCGAAAACTAAACTTTTGAAATAGGAAAAGAGCCTTTAATCACATTCTTTACCATGTGCAATCATAAAATAGTCTAATATCTTCATTTTTCCACAGACGTAGCTATTACCCCCGAAAACTAAACTTTTGAAATAGGAAAAGAGCCTTTAATCACATTCTTTACCATGTGCAATCATAAAATAGTCTAATATCTTCATTTTTTCCTCAGACATAGCTATTACCCTCGAAAACTAAAACTTTTGAAATAGGAAAAGAGCCTTTAATCACATTCTTTACCATTTGCAATCATAAAATAGTCTAATATCTTCATATTTTCCACAGAGGTAGCTATTACCCTCGAAAACTAAAACTTTTGAAATAGGAAAAGTGCCTTTAATCACATTCTTTACCATTTGCAATCATAAAATAGTCTAATATCTTCATATTTTCCAAATACGTAGCTATTACCCCCGAAAAGTAAGACTTTTGAAATAGGAAAAGAGCCTTTAATCACATTCTTTACCATTTGCAATCATAAAATAGTCTAATATATTCATATTTTCCACAGACGTAGCTATTACCCTCGAAAACTAAAACTTTTGAAATAAGAAAAGTGCCTTTAATCACATTCTTTACCATTTGCAATCATAAAATAGTCTATTATATTCATTTTCTCCACAGACGTAGCTATTACCCCCGAAAACTAAGACTTTTGAAATAGGAAATGAGAATTTAATTACATTCTTTACCATATGCAATCATAAAATAGTCTAATATCTTCATTTTTTCCACAGACATAGCTATTACCCTCGGAAACTAAAACTTTTGAAATAGGAAAAGAGCCTTTAATCACATTCTTTACCATTTGCAATCATAAAATAGTCTAATATCTTCATTTTTTCCACAGACGTAGCTATTACCATCGAAAACTAAAACTTTTGAAATAGGAAAAGAGCCTTTAATCAAAGTCTTTACCATGTGCAATCATAAAAGAGTCTAATATCTTCATTTTTTCCACAGACGTAGCTATTACCCCCGAAAACAAAGACTTTTGAAATAGGAAAAGAGCCTTTAATCACATTCTTTACCATTTGCAATCATAAAATAGTCTAATATCTTCATTTTCTCTTACCCTCGAAAACTAAAACTTTTGAAATAGAAAAAGAGCCTTTAATCACATTCTTTACCATGTGCAATCATAAAATAGTCTAATATCTTCATTTTTTCCACAGACATAGCTATTACCCTCGAAAACTAAAACTTTTGAAATAGGAAAAGAGCCTTTAATCACATTCTTTACCATGTGCAATCATAAAATAGTCTAATATCTTCATTTTTTCCACAGACGTAGCTATTACCCTCGAAAACTAAAACTGTTGAAATAGGAAAAGAATTTTTAATCATATTCTTTACCATGTGCAATCATAAAATAGTCTAATATCTTCATTTTTTCCACAGACATAGCTCTTTCCCTCGAAAACTAAAACTTTTGAAATAGAAAAAGAGCCTTTAATCACATTCTTTACCATGTGCAATCATAAAAGAGTGTAATATCTTCATTTTTTCCACAGACAAAGCTATTACCCTCGAAAACTAAAACTTTTGAAATAGGAAAAGTAACTTTAATCACATTCTTTACCATTTGCAATCATAAAATAATCTAATATCTTCATTTTTTCCACATTTGTAGCTATTACCCTCGAAAACTAAAACTTTTGAAATAGGAAAAGAGCCTTTAATCATATTCTTTACCATGTACAATCAAAAAACAGTCTAATATCTTCATTTTTCCACGGACGTAGCTATTACCCCCGAAAACTAAAACTTTTGAAATAGGAAAAGAGCCTTTAATCACATTCTTTACCATATGCAATCATAATATAGTTCAATATCTAACTTTTTTCCACGGACGTAGCTATTACCCCCGAAAACTAAGACTTTTGAAATAGGAAAAGAGCCTTTAATCAAATTCTTTACCATGTGCAATCATAAAATAGTCTAATATCTTAATTTTTTCCACGAACGTAGCTATTACCCCCGAAAACTAAAACTTTTGAAATAGGAAAAGAGCCTTTAATCACATTCTTTACCATGTGCAATCATAAAATAGTCTAATATCTTCATTTTTTCCACCGACATAGCTATTACCCTCGAAAACTAAAACTTTTGAAATAGGAAAAGAGCCTTTAATCACATTCTTTACCATGTGCAATCATAAAATAGTCTAATATCTTCATTTTTTCCACAGACGTAGCTATTACCCTCGAAAACTAAAACTTTTGAAATAGGAAAAGAGCCTTTAATCACATTCTTTACCATGTGCA
>NW_027067311.1:0-14223 GCF_032884065.1 Artemia franciscana | reverse complement strand
TTCATTGTTCAAAATACGTAGCTATTACCCTCGAAAACTAAAACTTTTGACATAGGAAAAGAGCCTTTAATCACATTCTTTACCATTTGCAATCATAAAATTGTCTAATATCTTCATTTTTTCAACATACGTAGCTATTACCCTCGAAAACTAAAACTTTTGACATAGGAACAGAGCCTTTAATCACATTCTTTACCATTTGCAATCATAAAATAGTCTAATATCTTCATTTTTTCAACATACGTAGCTATTACCCTCGAAAACTAAAACTTTTGACATAGAAAAAGAGCCTTTAATCACATTCTTTACCATTTGCAATCATAAAATAGTCTAATATCTTCATTTTTTCAACAAACGTAGCTATTACCCTCGAAAACTAAAACTTTTGAAATAGGAAAAGAGCCTTTAATCAAATTCTTTACCATTTGCAATCATAAAATAGTCTAATTTCTTCATTTTTTCAACATACGTAGCTATTACCCTCGAAAACTAAAACTTTTGAAATAGGAAAAGAGCCTTTAATCACATTCTTTACCATTTGCAATGATAAAATAGTCTAATATCTTCATTTTTTCAACAGACCTAGCTATTACCCTCGAAAACTAAAACTTTTGAAATAGGAAAAGAGCCTTTAATCACATTCTTTAACATTTGTAATCATAAAATAGTCTAATATCTTCATTTTTTTCAACATACGTAGCTATTACCCTCGAAAACTAAAACTTTTGAAATAGGAAAAGAGCCTTCAATCACATTCTTTACCATGTGCAATCATAAAATTTTCTAATATCTTCATTTTTTCAACATACGTAGCTATTACTCTCGAAAACTAAAACTTTTGAAATAGGGAAAAGAGCCTTTAATCACATTCTTTACCATGTGCAATCCTAAAATTGTCTAATATCTTCATTTTTTCCACAGACAAAGCTCTTACCCTCGAAAACTAAAACTTTTGAAATAGGAAAAGAGCTTTTAATCACATTCTTTACCATGTGCAATCATAAAATTGTCTAATATCTTCATTTTTTCCACAGAAAGCTCTTACCCTCGAAAACTAAAACTTTTGAAATAGGAAAAGAGCCTTTAATCACATTCTTTACCATGTGCAATCATAAAATAGTCTAATATCTTCATTTTTCAACATACGTAGCTATTACCCTCGAAAACTAAAACTTTTGAAATAGGAAAAGAGCCTTTAATCACATTCTATACCATGTGCAATCATAAAATTGTCTAATATCTTCATTTTTTCAACATACTTAGCTATTACCCTCGAAAACTATAACTTTTGACATAGGAAAAGAGCCTTTAATCACATTCTTTACCATTTGCAATCATAAAATAGTCTAATATCTTCATTTTTCAACATACGTAGCTATTACCCTCGAAAACTAAAACTTTTGACATAGGAAAAGAGACTTTAATCACATTCTTTACCATTTGCAATCATAAAATAGTCTAATATCTTCATTTTTTCAACATACGTAGCTATTACCCTCGAAAACTAAAACTTTTGAAATAGGAAAAGAGCCTTTAATCACATTCTTTACCATTTGCAATCATAAAATAGTCTAATATCTTCATTTGTTCAAAATACGTAGCTATTACCCTCGAAAACTAAAACTTTTGACATAGGAAAAGAGCCTTTAATCACATTCTTTACCATTTGCAATCATAAAATTGTCTAATATCTTCATTTTTTCAACATACTTAGCTATTACCCTCGAAAACTAAAACTTTTGAAATAAGAAAACAGCCTTTAATCACATCCTTTACCATGTGCAATCATAAAATTGTCTAATATCTTCATTTTTTCAACATACGTAGCTATTACCCTCGAAAACTAAAACTTTTGACATAGGAAAAGAGCCTTTAATCACATTTTTTACCATGTGCAATCATAAAATAGTCTAATATCTTCATTTTTTCAACATACGTAGCTATTACCCTCGAAAACTAAAACTTTTGAAATAGGAAAAGAGCCTTTAATCACATTCTTTACCATGTGCAATCATAAAATAGTCTAATATCTTCTTTTTTCAACATACGTAGCTATTACCCTCGAAAACTAAAACTTTTGACATAGGAAAAGAGCCTTTAATCACATTCTTTACCATTTGCAATCATAAAATAGTCTAATATCTTCATTTTTTCAACATACGTAGCTATTACCCTCGAAAACTAAAACTTTTGACATAGGAAAAGACACTTTAATCACATTCTTTACCATTTGCAATCATAAAATAGTCTAATATCTTCATTTTTTCAACATACGTAGCTATTACACTCGAAAACTAAAACTTTTGAAATAGGAAAAGAGCCTTTAATCACATTCTTTACCATTTGCAATCATAAAATAGTCTAATATCTTCATTATTCAAAATACGTAGCTATTACCCTCGAAAACTAAAACTTTTGACATAGGAAAAGAGCCTTTAATCACATTCTTTACCATTTGCAATCATAAAATTGTCTAATATCTTCATTTTTTCAACATACGTAGCTATTACCCTCGAAAACTAAAACTTTTGACATAGGAACAGAGCCTTTAATCACATTCTTTACCATTTGCAATCATAAAATAGTCTAATATCTTCATTTTTTCAACATACGTAGCTATTACCCTCGAAATAGTCTAATATCTTCATTTTTTCAACATACGTAGCTATTACCCTCGAAAACTAAAACTTTTGACATAGGAAAAGAGCCTTTAATCACATTCTTTACCATTTGCAATCATAAAATTGTCTAATATCTTCATTTTTTCAACATACTTAGCTATTACCCTCGAAAACTAAAACTTTTGAAATAGGAAAACAGCCTTTAATCACATCCTTTACCATGTGCAATCATAAAATTGTCTAATATCTTCATTTTTTCAACATACGTAGCTATTACCCTCGAAAACTAAAACTTTTGACATAGGAAAAGAGCCTTTAATCACATTTTTTACCCTGTGCAATCATAAAATAGTCTAATATCTTCATTTTTTCAACATACGTAGCTATTACCCTCGAAAACTAAAACTTTTGAAATAGGAAAAGAGCCTTTAATCACATTCTTTACCATGTGCAATCATAAATAGTCTAATATCTTCTTTTTTCAACATACGTAGCTATTACCCTCGAAAACTAAAACTTTTGACATAGGAAAAGAGCCTTTAATCACATTCTTTACCATTTGCAATCATAAAATAGTCTAATATCTTCATTTTTTCAACATACGTAGCTATTACCCTCGAAAACTAAAACTTTTGACATAGGAAAAGACACTTTAATCACATTCTTTACCATTTGCAATCATAAAATAGTCTAATATCTTCATTTTTTCAACATACGTAGCTATTACCCTCGAAAACTAAAACTTTTGAAATAGGAAAAGAGCCTTTAATCACATTCTTTACCATTTGCAATCATAAAATAGTCTAATATCTTCATTATTCAAAATACGTAGCTATTACCCTCGAAAACTAAAACTTTTGACATAGGAAAAGAGCCTTTAATCACATTCTTTACCATTTGCAATCATAAAATTGTCTAATATCTTCATTTTTTCAACATACGTAGCTATTACCCTCGAAAACTAAAACTTTTGACATAGGAACAGAGCCTTTAATCACATTCTTTACCATTTGCAATCATAAAATAGTCTAATATCTTCATTTTTTCAACAAACGTAGCTATTACCCTCGAAAACTAAAACTTTTGACATAGGAAAAGAGCCTTTAATCACATTCTTTACCATTTGCAATCATAAAATTGTCTAATATCTTCGAGGTAAAGAATTCGAGATAACTAAAACTTTTGAAATAGGAAAAGAGCCTTTAATCACATTCTTTACCATTTGCAATCATAAAATAGTCTAATATCTTCATTATTCAAAATACGTAGCTATTACCCTCGAAAACTAAAACTTTTGAAATAGGAAAAGAGCCTTTAATCACATTCTTTACCATTTGCAATCATAAAATAGTCTAATTTCTTCATTTTTTCAACATACGTAGCTATTACCCTCGAAAACTAAAACTTTTGAAATAGGAAAAGAACCTTTAATCACATTCTTTACCATTTGCAATGATAAAATAGTCTAATATCTTCATTTTTTCAACAGACCTAGCTATTACCCTCGAAAACTAAAACTTTTGAAATAGGAAAAGAGCCTTTAATCACATTCTTTACCATTTGTAATCATAAAATAGTCTAATATCTTCATTTTTTCAACATACGTAGCTATTACCCTCGAAAACTAAAACTTTTGAAATAGGAAAAGAGCCTTCAATCACATTCTTTACCATGTGCAATCATAAAATTTTCTAATATCTTCATTTTTTCAACATACGTAGCTATTACTCTCGAAAACTAAAACTTTTGAAATAGGAAAAGAGCCTTTAATCACATTCTTTACCATGTGCAATCATAAAATTGTCTAATATCTTCATTTTTTCCACAGACAAAGCTCTTACCCTCGAAAACTAAAACTTTTGAAATAGGAAAAGAGCTTTTAATCACATTCTTTACCATGTGCAATCATAAAATTGTCTAATATCTTCATTTTTTCCACAGAAAGCTCTTACCCTCGAAAACTAAAACTTTTGAAATAGGAAAAGAGCCTTTAATCACATTCTTTACCATGTGCAATCATAAAATAGTCTAATATCTTCATTTTTTCAACATACGTAGCTATTACCCTCGAAAACTAAAACTTTTGAAATAGGAAAAGAGCCTTTAATCACATTCTATACCATGTGCAACCATAAAATTGTCTAATATCTTCGAGGTAAAGAATTCGAGAAAACTAAAACTTTTGAAATAGGAAAAGAGCCTTTAATCACATTCTTTACCATTTGCAATCATAAAATAGTCTAATATCTTCATTATTCAAAATACGTAGCTATTACCCTCGAAAACTAAAACTTTTGAAATAGGAAAAGAGCCTTTAATCACATTCTTTACCATTTGCAATCATAAAATAGTCTAATTTCTTCATTTTTTCAACATACGTAGCTATTACCCTCGAAAACTAAAACTTTTGAAATAGGAAAAGAGCCTTTAATCACATTCTTTACCATTTGCAATGATAAAATAGTCTAATAGTCTAATACCATTTGCAATCATAAAATAGTCTAATATCTTCATTTTTTCAACATACGTAGCTATTATCCTCGAAAACTAAAACTTTTGAAATAGGAAAAGAGCCTTTAATCCCATTCTTTACCATTTGCAATCATAAAATAGGCTAATCTCTTCATTTTTACAACATACGTAGCTATTACCCTCGAATACTAAAACTTTTGACATAGGAAAAGAGCCCTTAATCACATTCTTTACCATGTGCAATCATAAAATTGTCTAATATCTTCATTTTTTCAACTTACGTAGCTATTACCCTCGAAAACTAAAACTTTTGAAATAGGAAAAGAGCCTTTAATCACATTGTTTACCATTTGCAATCATAAAATAGTCTAATATCTTCATTTTTCCAACATACGTAGCTATTACCCTCGAAAACTAAAACTTTTGAAATAGGAAAAGAGCCTTTAATCACATTCTTTACCATTTGCAATCATAAAATTTTCTAATATCTTCATTTTTTCAACATACGTAGCTATTACCCTCGAAAAATAAAACTTTTGACATAGGAACAGAGCCTTTAATCACATTCTTTACCATTTGCAATCATAAAATAGTCTAATTTCTTCATTTTTACAACATACGTAGCTATTACCCTCGAATACTAAAACTTTTGACATAGGAAAAGAGCCTTTAATCACATTCTTTACCATGTGCAATCATAAAATTGTCTAATATCTTCATTTTTTCAACAGACCTAGCTATTACCCTCGAAAACTAAAACTTTTGAAATAGGAAAAGAGCCTTTAATCACATTCTTTACCATTTACAATCATAAAATAGTCTAATATCTTTATTTTTTCAACATACCTAGCTATTACCCTCGAAAACTAAAGCTTTTGACATAGGAAAAGAGCCCTTAATCACATTCTTTACCATTTGCAATCATAAAATAGTCTAATATCTTCATGTTTTCAACTTACGTAGCTATTACCCTCGAAAACTAAAACTTTTGAAATAGGAAAAGAGCCTTTAATCACATTGTTTACCATTTGCAATCATAAAATAGTCTAATATCTTCATTTTTCCAACATACGTAGCTATTACCCTCGAAAACTAAAACTTTTGAAATAGGAAAAGAGCCTTTAATCACATTCTTTACCATTTGCAATCATAAAATTTTCTAATATCTTCATTTTTTCAACATACTTAGCTATTACCCTCGAAAAATAAAACTTTTGACATAGGAAAAGAGCCTTTAATCACATCCTTTACCATTTGCAATCATAAAATAGTCTAATATCTTCATTTTTTCAACATACGTAGCTATTACCCTCGAAAACTAAAACTTTTGAAATAGGAAAAGAGCCTTTAATCACATTCTTTACCATGTGCAATCATAAAATTGTCTAATATCTTCATTTTTTCCACAGACAAAGCTATTACCCTCGAAAACTAAAACTTTTGAAATAAGAAAAGAGCCTTTAATCACATTCTTTACCATGTGCAATCATAAAATTGTCTAATATCTTCATTTTTTCAACATACGTAGCTATTACCCTCGAAAACTAAAACTTTTGACATAGGAAAAGAGCCTTTAATCACATTCTTTACCATGTGCAATCATAAAATAGTCTAATATCTTCATTTTTTCAACATACGTAGCTATTACCCTCGAAAACTAAAACTTTTGAAATAGGAAAAGAGCCTTTAATCACATTCTTTACCATTTGCAATCATAAAATAGTCTAATATCTTCATTTTTTCAACATACGTAGCTATTACACTCGAAAACTAAAACTTTTGAAATAGGAAAAGAGCCTTTAATCACATTCTTTACCATGTGCAATCATAAAATAGTCTAATATCTTCATTTTTTCAACATACGTAGCTATTACCCTCGAAAACTAAAACTTTTGAAATAGGAAAAGAGCCTTTAATCACATTCTTTACCATGTGCAATCATAAAATTGTCTAATATCTTCATTTTTTCAACATACGTAGCTATTACCCTCGAAAACTAAAACTTTTGAAATAGGAAAACAGCCTTTAATCACATCCTTTACCATGTGCAATCATAAAATTGTCTAATATCTTCATTTTTTCAACATACATAGCTATTACCCTCGAAAACTAAAACTTTTGAAATAGGAAAAGAGCCTTTAATCACATTCTTTACCATGTGCAATCATAAAATAGTCTAATATCTTCTTTTTTCAACATACGTAGCTATTACCCTCGAAAACTAAAACTTTTGACATAGGAAAAGAGCCTTTAATCACATTCTTTACCATTTCAAACAGTTCGGGGTAAGGAACTGTAGTAAGGAGCGACCCGGCTCAATAGTAACCAAAACTCTAAAAAATGGAATTTTGATACCAAAAGCTACATCAAAAGAATCGCATTTTAATGCTGAATTTAAATATATAAATTTCATCAAGTTTAGTCTTACCCATCAAAAGTTACGAGCCTGAGAAAATTTGCGTTATTTTAGAAAATAGGGGGAAACGCCCCCTAAAAGTCATAGAATCTTAACGAAAATCACACCATCAGATTCAGCGTATCAGAGAACCCCACTGTAGAAGTTTCGAGCTCCTATCTACAAAAATGTGGAATTTTGCATTTTTTGCCAGAAGGCAGATCACGGATACGTGTTTATTTGTTTTTTTGTTTTTTTTCCAGGGGTGATCGTATCGACCCAGTTGTCCTAGAATGTTGCAAGAGAGATCATTTTAACGGAAATGAAAAGTTCTAGTGCCCTTTTTAAGTGACCAAAAAAATTGGAGGGCACCTAGGCCCTCTCCCACGCTAATTATTTTCCCAAAGTCCACGGATCAAAATTCTGAGATAGCCATTTTATTCAGCGTAGTCGAAAAACCTTATAACTATGTCTTTGGGGACGAATTACTCCCCCCCAGTCCCCGTGGGAGGGGCAACAAGTTACAAACTTTGACCTGTGCTTACATATAGTAATGGTTATTGGGAAGTATACAGGCGTTTTCAGAAGGATTATTTTTGGTTTGGGGGAGGGGTTGAGAAGAGGGGGATATGCTGGGGGAACTTTCCTTCGAGAATTTGTAATGGGAGAAGAAAATTTCCATGAAGGAAGAGCAGGATTTACTAGCATTATTAAAAAAAACAATTAAAAAATAAAAGTGAAAAAGCTTTTTCATCTGGAAGTAAGGAACAGCAATAAAACTTAAAACAAACAGAAATTATTACCCATATGAGGGGCTCACCTCCTTCTAATACCTCGCTCTTTACGCTAAAGTATTTTCAGTAATTTCAACTACTTATTCTACGGCTTTTGTGATTCAGGGGGTCATTCTTAATGAATTGGGATAAAATTTAAGCTTTAGTGTAAAGAGCGAGGTACTGACGATGGGGCGAATCCCCTCATATATGTAATAAAAACATGAGAATACAAAAGTTCTTTACGTAAGCTAATTTATAAGTTACGTAAAGCTTTTACCAATAAAAAGATTCGTAAAAAATTGAAAGTTCTAGTTGCCTTTTGAATTAACCAAAAAATTGGGGGGCAACTAGGCTTCGTCCCCCGCTCTTTTTTTCTCAAAATCATTCGACCAAAATTATGAGAAAGCCATTGAGCCAAAAAAATAATATGCAAATTTCGTTTTGATTATTCCTCTGCGGAAAGCCAAAATCAACACATGCATTGATTCAAAAACGTTCAGAAATTGAATAAAAAAAAACAAGTTTTTTTAACTGAAAGTAAGGAGCGACATTAAAACTTAAAACGCACAGAAATTACTTCGTATATGAAAGAGGCCGCTTCCTCTTCAACGCCCCGCTCTTTACGCTAAAGTTTTTTACTGTTTTAAAAAGAAGATTTGAGAGAAAGAGTCAAACTTTAGCGTAAAGAGCGGGGCGTTGATGAGGAAGCAGCCTCTTATATATACGAAGTAATTTCTGTGCGTTTTAAGTTTTAATGTCGCTTTAATGTCGACATTAAAGCCATTTTTTAGAGTTTTGGTTACTATTGAGCCGGGTCGCTCCTTACTACAGTTCCTTACCCCGAACTGTTTGAAATGGTAAAGAATGTGATTAAAGGCTCTTTTCCTATGTCAAAAGTTTTAGTTTTCGAGGGTAATAGCTACGTATGTTGAAAAAAGAAGATATTAGACTATTTTATGATTGCACATGGTAAAGAATGTGATTAAAGGCTCTTTTCCTATTTCAAAAGTTTTAGTTTTCGAGTGTAATAGCTATGTATGTTGAAAAAATGAAGATATTAGACAATTTTATGATTGCACATGGTAAAGGATGTGATTAAAGGCTGTTTTCCTATTTCAAAAGTTTTAGTTTTCGAGGGTAATAGCTACGTATGTTGAAAAAATGAAGATATTAGACAATTTTATGATTGCACATGGTAAAGAATGTGATTAAAGGCTCTTTTCCTATTTCAAAAGTTTTAGTTTTCGAGGGTAATAGCTACGTATGTTGAAAAAATGAAGATATTAGACTATTTTATGATTGCACATGGTAAAGAATGTGATTAAAGGCTCTTTTCCTATTTCAAAAGTTTTAGTTTTCGAGTGTAATAGCTACGTATGTTGAAAAAATGAAGATATTAGACTATTTTATGATTGCAAATGGTAAAGAATGTGATTAAAGGCTCTTTTCCTATTTCAAAAGTTTTAGTTTTCGAGGGTAATAGCTACGTATGTTGAAAAAATGAAGATATTAGACTATTTTATGATTGCACATGGTAAAGAATGTGATTAAAGGCTCTTTTCCTATGTCAAAAGTTTTAGTTTTCGAGGGTAATAGCTACGTATGTTGAAAAAATGAAGATATTAGACAATTTTATGATTGCACATGGTAAAGAATGTGATTAAAGGCTCTTTTCCTATTTCAAAAGTTTTAGTTTTCGAGGGTAATAGCTTTGTCTGTGGAAAAAATGAAGATATTAGACTATTTTATGATTGCACATGGTAAAGAATGTGACTAAAGGCTCTTTTCCTATTTCAAAAGTTTTAGTTTTCGAGGGTAATAGCTTTGTCTGTGGAAAAAATGAAGATATTAGACAATTTTATGATTGCACATGGTAAAGAATGTGATTAAAGGCTCTTTTCCTATTTCAAAAGTTTTAGTTTTCGAGGGTAATAGCTACGTTTGTTGAAAAAATGAAGATATTAGACTATTTTATGATTGCAAATGGTAAAGGATGTGATTAAAGGCTCTTTTCCTATGTCAAAAGTTTTATTTTTCGAGGGTAATAGCTAAGTATGTTGAAAAAATGAAGATATTAGAAAATTTTATGATTGCAAATGGTAAAGAATGTGATTAAAGGCTCTTTTCCTATTTCAAAAGTTTTAGTTTTCGAGGGTAATAGCTACGTATGTTGGAAAAATGAAGATATTAGACTATTTTATGATTGCAAATGGTAAACAATGTGATTAAAGGCTCTTTTCCTATTTCAAAAGTTTTAGTTTTCGAGGGTAATAGCTACGTAAGTTGAAAAAATGAAGATATTAGACTATTTTATGATTGCAAATGGTAAAGAATGTGATTAAGGGCTCTTTTCCTATGTCAAAAGCTTTAGTTTTCGAGGGTAATAGCTAGGTATGTTGAAAAAATAAAGATATTAGACTATTTTATGATTGCAAATGGTAAAGAATGTGATTAAAGGCTCTTTTCCTATTTCAAAAGTTTTAGTTTTCGAGGGTAATAGCTAGGTCTGTTGAAAAAATGAAGATATTAGACAATTTTATGATTGCACATGGTAAAGAATGTGATTAAAGGCTCTTTTCCTATGTCAAAAGTTTTAGTATTCGAGGGTAATAGCTACGTATGTTGTAAAAATGAAGAAATTAGACTATTTTATGATTGCAAATGGTAAAGAATGTGATTAAAGGCTCTTTTCCTATTTCAAAAGTTTTAATATTCGAGGGTAATAGCTACGTATGTTGTAAAAATGAAGAAATTAGACTATTTTATGATTGCAAATGGTAAAGAATGTGATTAAAGGCTCTTTTCCTCTGTCAAAAGTTTTAGTTTTCGAGGGTAATAGCTACGTATGTTGAAAAAATGAAGATATTAGACTATTTTATGATTGCAAATGGTAAAGAATGTGATTAAAGGCTCTGTTCCTATGTCAAAAGTTTTATTTTTCGAGGGTAATAGCTACGTATGTTGAAAAAATGAAGATATTAGAAAATTTTATGATTGCAAATGGTAAAGAATGTGATTAAAGGCTCTTTTCCTATTTCAAAAGTTTTAGTTTTCGAGGGTAATAGCTACGTATGTTGGAAAAATGAAGATATTAGACTATTTTATGATTGCAAATGGTAAACAATGTGATTAAAGGCTCTTTTCCTATTTCAAAAGTTTTAGTTTTCGAGGGTAATAGCTACGTAAGTTGAAAAAATGAAGATATTAGACAATTTTATGATTGCACATGGTAAAGAATGTGATTAAGCGCTCTTTTCCTATGTCAAAAGTTTTAGTATTCGAGGGTAATAGCTACGTATGTTGTAAAAATGAAGAGATTAGCCTATTTTATGATTGCAAATTGTAAAGAATGGGATTAAAGGCTCTTTTCCTATTTCAAAAGTTTTAGTTTTCGAGGGTAATAGCTACGTATGTTGAAAAAATGAAGATATTAGACTATTTTATGATTGCAAATGGTAAAGAATGTGATTAAAGGCTCTTTTCCTATGTCAAAAGTTTTAGTTTTCGAGGGTAATAGCTACGTATGTTGAAAAAATGAAGATATTAGACTATTTTATGATTGCAAATGGTAAAGAATGTGATTAAAGGCTCTGTTCCTATGTCAAAAGTTTTAGTTTTCGAGGGTAATAGCTACGTATGTTGAAAAAATGAAGATATTAGACAATTTATGATTGCAAATGGTAAAGAATGTGATTAAAGGCTCTTTTCCTATGTCAAAAGTTTTAGTTTTCGAGGGTAATAGCTACGTATTTTGAATAATGAAGATATTAGACTATTTTATGATTGCAAATGGTAAAGAATGTGACTAAAGGCTCTTTTCCTATTTCAAAAGTTTTAGTTTTCGAGGGTAATAGCTACGTATGTTGAAAAAATGAAGATATTAGACTATTTTATGATTGCAAATGGTAAAGAATGTGATTAAAGTGTCTTTTCCTATGTCAAAAGTTTTAGTTTTCGAGGGTAATAGCTACGTATGTTGAAAAAATGAAGATATTAGACTATTTTATGATTGCAAATGGTAAAGAATGTGATTAAAGGCTCTTTTCCTATGTCAAAAGTTTTAGTTTTCGAGGGTAATAGCTACGTATGTTGAAAAAAGAAGATATTAGACTATTTTATGATTGCACATGGTAAAGAATGTGATTAAAGGCTCTTTTCCTATTTCAAAAGTTTTAGTTTTCGAGGGTAATAGCTACGTATGTTGAAAAAATGAAGATATTAGACTATTTTATGATTGCACATGGTAAAAAATGTGATTAAAGGCTCTTTTCCTATGTCAAAAGTTTTAGTTTTCGAGGGTAATAGCTACGTATGTTGAAAAAATGAAGATATTAGACAATTTTATGATTGCACATGGTAAAGGATGTGATTAAAGGCTGTTTTCCTATTTCAAAAGTTTTAGTTTTCGAGGGTAATAGCTAAGTATGTTGATTAAATGAAGATATTAGACAATTTTATGATTGCAAATGGTAAAGAATGTGATTAAAGGCTCTTTTCCTATGTCAAAAGTTTTAGTTTTCGAGGGTAATAGCTACGTATTTAGAACAAATGAAGATATTAGACTATTTTATGATTGCAAATGGTAAAGAATGTGATTAAAGGCTCTTTTCCTATTTCAAAAGTTTTAGTTTTCGAGGGTAATAGCTACGTATGTTGAAAAAATGAAGATATTAGACTATTTTATGATTGCAAATGGTAAAGAATGTGATTAAAGTCTCTTTTCCTATGTCAAAAGTTTTAGTTTTCGAGGGTAATAGCTACATATGTTGAAAAAATGAAGATATTAGACTATTTTATGATTACAAATGGTAAAGAATGTGATTAAAGGCTCTTTTCCTATGTCAAAAGTTTTAGTTTTCGAGGGTAATAGCTAAGTATGTTGAAAAAATGAAGATATTAGACAATTTTATGATTGCACATGGTAAAGAATGTGATTAAAGGCTCTTTTCCTATGTCAAAAGTTTTAGTTTTCGGGGGTAAGAGCTTTGTCTGTGGAAAAAATGAAGATATTAGACAATTTTATGATTGCACATGGTATAGAATGTGATTAAAGGCTCTTTTCCTATTTCAAAAGTTTTAGTTTTTGAGGGTAATAGCTACGTATGTTGAAAAAATGAAGATATTAGACTATTTTATGATTGCACATGGTAAAGAATGTGATTAAAGGCTCTTTTCCTATTTCAAAAGTTTTAGTTTTCGAGGGTAAGAGCTTTGTCTGTGGAAAAAATGAAGATATTAGACAATTTTATGATTGCACATGGTAAAGAATGTGATTAAAGGCTCTTTTCCTATTTCAAAAGTTTTAGTTTTCGAGGGTAAGAGCTTTGTCTGTGGAAAAAATGAAGATATTAGACAATTTTATGATTGCACATGGTAAAGAATGTGATTAAAGGCTCTTTTCCTATTTCAAAAGTTTTAGTTTTCGAGAGTAATAGCTACGTATGTTGAAAAAATGAAGATATTAGAAAATTTTATGATTGCACATGGTAAAGAATGTGATTGAAGGCTCTTTTCCTATTTCAAAAGTTTTAGTTTTCGAGGGTAATAGCTACGTATGTTGAAAAAATGAAGATATTAGACTATTTTATGATTACAAATGGTAAAGAATGTGATTAAAGGCTCTTTTCCTATTTCAAAAGTTTTAGTTTTCGAGGGTAATAGCTAGGTCTGTTGAAAAAATGAAGATATTAGACTATTTTATCATTGCAAATGGTAAAGAATGTGATTAAAGGCTCTTTTCCTATTTCAAAAGCTTTAGTTTTCGAGGGTAATAGCTACGTATGTTGAAAAAATGAAGAAATTAGACTATTTTATGATTGCAAATGGTAAAGAATGTGATTAAAGGCTCTTTTCCTATTTCAAAAGTTTTAGTTTTCGAGGGTAATAGCTACGTATGTAGAAATAATGAAGATATTAGACTGTTTTATGATTGCAAATGGTAAAGAATGTGATTAAAGGC
>NW_027067310.1:0-14227 GCF_032884065.1 Artemia franciscana | reverse complement strand
AGAGAAAGTAAGAAAAGAAAGCGTGCCGAGGATTTGATGCCTACTTATACGCATAAAATTTTTATTTCCGCTGACAAAACGGATTCCCAAATGCTTAAGAAGTATGTTTGCAATAGATAAGCACAAATCTTAAATCATAACTAAAGTGCAGTTATAAATTTCTGTTGTAAAGTCCAAGGCCATATCTGACCTTTCTAGTCGTATTCGGTGGAGTATATTCTCGGCTATTTGCGATTTGTATTTCTTCCATAACTCTGTAGGAGATGAAGGAGAGCAACTTTTGCCGGAAGACACGGGCCGTAATGTCATGTCTATGAACCGGCGATTGTCCAGAATGTAAAAGCTATTGTATCTAATCCCAAGATGGATTATATGTAAATGTAATAAATGACAAATCATTAATCTATAGGCATAATCTGTCATTGCGCTGCATTTCTTATCCATTTCTTTGTTAGTGGCTTGTCAATTTAATATTAAAGTGATAGCCGTCGGCTCCATCCCAAAAAATGATAGGATATTGTAGGGCATCGTAGCATCGATGAGTTTAAGCAATTCTTGTCAACTGATTGTTTCGCCTAAAAAGAATATTATCTCGAGGTAAGAACTGATCACCGACCATAACGATTGCCACTTCGTTGATAGTTGCGTATCAGTAGGCATCAATTCGATTGCTGTTTTGAGCAGAAGCACTAAATTATTATTTTTGTCGAAAAGATGTTGCAACTGGGAAACGATAGTCCTTTCAACGTCGTTTTTTTTTTTAAATCGGTAGCACTTTCAAGTTGTTTGGTTTGTTTTATCTTGGCTTGTCTTTCGTCACTATGAAATACATATCGCCGAACCTTTGTTTTTTTTTTAACTCAAATCTGGTAGGCATTGATGACCTTATCCAAGTCAAAATCCAAAACCCAATCATCATCGCTATCATTTTCAGTTTTGATAAATTTTGACTCTCGCTGTCCAGGTTGATTTTCATCTAACTGCGCGGTTTTGCGTTCTTTAGCCGCAAGCCTTTTGGCATTAACTCTTTTAGCAGCTTCCTCGGCTGTTTCTTCTGCCATTGTAGGATTTGTACTAAAATTTCTCTTTGGATTAACTATTTAAGCAGCTTCCTCGGCTGTTTCTTCTGTCATTTTAAGATCTATACTAAATATTTCTCTTTGAAACGCCTTCTTATATACTTATAATGACGTCATTTACCAAGCCTTCGACGTCATATACAAAGCCTTTGACGTCATATACAAACATACAAAATACACACATGACGGCATAATGCTCAATCCTTATAATGACGTCAGTCGACAAACATGACGTCAGTCGACACACAAACAACTTATCTTTATGTATATAGAATAAGTTGTATGTAGGTCCGTTACACTATCTATATATATCAAAATAAGTTGTATGTATTTTTGTTCGAGGGTTTGCATATGACGTTTGAAAAATAAAGAAGAAAAAGGAAACTAAAAAAAAAGAAAAAAAGGTAAAAAACTAAAAAGAAAAAAACTAAAAAAATTGAAAAAAAAACTAAAAAAAGAAAAAGCCTAAAAAGAAAAAACCTAAAAACATAAAAAAGCTAAAAAACTAAAAAAAAGAAAAAACTAAAAAATAAAAAAAGAGAAAACATATACATATAAATAAAAAAAGCTAAAAAACTAAAAGAAAAGAAAAAAACTAAAAAAGAAAAAAAGAAAAAACTAAATAAAGAAAAAACCTAAAAATAAAAAACTAAAAAAAAATAAAATAAGGTAAAAAACTAAAAAGAAAAGAAAGCTAAAAAAAACTAAAATAAAAAACTGGGAATTGCACAAATATTTCAATATATTTTGACAATAGATTAAAGTAATTCGAAAACCTTAAAACAGATACCCAAAAGTTTGAGGTTTATTAGAAATTGTTGAGCTTTAGCATGCTAGGCACGTAAAGATTTTTCCAAGTGTCAATTAATGTCAAAAGATAGAATGTTACCAAAAAGCAAAACCAGGCTTGCGGTTCAAAGAGAAAGGGCCAGATTAGGAATATGCAATTTACGTCAACGAAGGCGTGTCAAGGAACTACCAGAGCAACGCGAAACCAGACTTGATGCTGAAAGAGAAAGTAAAAAAAGAAGGCGTGTCGAGGAACTACCAGAGCGACGTGAAAACAGGCTTGCGGCTCAAAGAGATAATGCCAAAAGAAAGCGTGCCGAGGAATCACAAGTACAACGTGAAAACAGGCTTGAGGCTCAAAGAGATAACGCCAAAGAAATCGTGCCGAGGAATCACAACAGCAACGTGAAAATTATCGCCTGGCATTCAGGTACAGCCCAGACGAAGATTATACTTTGAGTAGATGTGTTCAAATTGGGACTATGTCTAAAATTTGTCCCTATTGCAAGGCCTTGAAATTTAATGGTGAAACAATGGGAATGTGTTGCGCCTCAGGAAAAGTTAAACTTCCTCAACTGGCTGCACCACCAGAGCCATTGAAGACTTTGCTCACTGGAACTACGTCAGAATCTAAGCGTTTTCTATTAAACACTAGCTGGTGGGGTGGCGCTTCGCGCCACCCCAACACCTAGTTGGTGGGGACGCTTCGCAACCCCCCCAAGTCCCCCCACGCGCGCAAGTCGTTACGCGTAATATTAGTTACGCGCCATTGTAGTTGTGTCCCTGTGTCCCACCTGTGAATATAGATATATATATATATATATATATATATATATATATATATATATATATATATATATATATATATATATATATATATATATATATATATTTAACTACTTAAAACTTGCGAATGTACAACATTCTTGGCTGTCCCATTGTCTGTGCATATAAATAGATTGTCAGGTTTACCGACTCTTGAACATGCAACATATAATTGTCCATGGGAAAAACAATCTGTATTCAGATCTATACCTCATTATTCTAATGATTGCCCTTGAGCTTTGTTGATGGTGATTGCTAATCGAACATTCCCTTTGTCTCGGTCGTCATTTATGTATCCCCCTGTGCCCCCCGGCGTCCTCGTTGTTGTTGTTTCACTGTGTCCCGGTCGTCATTTGTGTCCCGGTGTCCCAGTCTGTAATTTCTCTTTGAGTGTCGCGGTCGTCATTTATATTCCCTGTGTCGCGGTGTCCCAGTCGTCATTTTTGTCCCGGTCGTCATTTGTGTTCCAGTGTCCCGGTCTGTAATTTCGCTTTGAGTGTCCTGGTCGTCATTATATTCCCTGTGTCCCGGTCGTCATTTGTGTCCCGGTGCTTTGTTGATGGTGATTGCTAATCGAACATTCCTTGTGTCCCGGTCGCTTTCTCTTGAGTGTCCCGGTCGTCATTTATATTCCCTATGTCCCAGTGTCCCGGTCGTCATTTGTATCCCGATGTCCTGGTGTGTAATTTTGTCAATCAACAAACATGACGTCAGTCGACACACAAACATGACGTCACTCGACACACAGACAACTTATTTTTATATATATAGATGTCCCGGTGTCTCGGTCGTCTTTTGTGTCCCGATGCCCCGGTGTGTAATTTCGTCAATCAACAAACATGACGTCAGTCGACACACAAACATGACGTCACTCGACACACACACACACAGACAACTTATTTTTATATATATAGATAGATCAGAAAATATAACTCATGTTTCCAAATGACGTCGTTTGGTGCCCAAATCGAAAATCAAGATCAATTTATGCCTACTTTCAAAGTAAAAGGGCAAGTTTATCATAGAGCAGGGTCCCTTCTACCATTCTCAGGAGAGAATCATAAATTTTTACAACTATACTTCATCAGTGATAGCAATTCTGAATTGAATGCACGTTGCGAAATTTCTCCCGACGTTGAAAGGACTATCATTTCCCAATTGCAACATCTTTTTCACGAAAATAATTATTTAGTGCGTCTGTTCAAAACAGTATTCAATTTGATGCCTACTGATGCGCATAAAATTGTTATTTCCGCTGACAAAACGCCTAGTGGCCAATATGTGCGTAGATACAATGCTCCAACTATCGACGAAGTGACAATTGTTATGGTCAGTGATCATTTTTTACCTCGCGATATTATTCTTCACAAGCGAAACGCTCAGTTGGTAAGAATTGCTGGAACCCATCGATGCTACCATGCCCTTCAATATCCTATCATCTTTTGGGATGGAGCCGATGGCTATCACTTTAATAATAAATTGATCCATCCCCTTACAAACAAACAGATCAGAAATGCAGCGCAATGAATTATTATTCCTATAGACTAATGATTCGTCAGGAAGAAGACAATTATATTTTAAAATGCCGTCAATTGTTTCACCAATACATAGTTGATATGTATGCAAAGATTGAATCAGAACGTTTGCTATTTATCCGTCTGAATCAAACCAAGCTCCGCTCTGAACAATACATTCATTTGCGAGATGCAGTTGTAAATGACGGTAATACCACTAACGTTGCAAGATAAACGATTTTACCTTTGTCATATGCAAGCAATCCCCGTCATATGCATGAATATGCTCGAGATGCTATTGTGTATGTTCGTCTCTATGGTCGTCCAGTTTTATTTATTACATTTACATGTAATCAATCTTGGGACGAGGTACAGCAGCTTTTACTTCAAGGACAATCGGCGGTTCATAGACATGACATGACGGCCGGTCTCTTCCGGCAAAAGTTGAAATCACTGATAAACTACATAGTAAAACTTAAAGTGTTTGGGTCAGTGCGATGCTGGATGTACTCAGTGGAATGGCAAAAACAAGGACCACTCGCACATATGCTAATCTGGCTACATGATAAAATTACTTCTAAAGAAATTGACGATGCGATTTCCGCTGAAATACCTGATGAAAATGTCGATATGGGCTTATATGGTATTGTGGCAAAAAAATATGATACATGGACCTCGCGGTGCACTGAATGAAAAACCACCATGCATGGCCAAAGGAAGGTGCACAAAGCAATATCCTCGACTTTTAGTACACAACACAATTACTGGCAATGATGGTTACCCACAATATAGAAGAAGATCTACTGAAGATGGTGGTGAAACAGCAATAATAAAGAAGCATAACGGTACCACCATCGAAGTAGATAACCAGTGGGTTGTTCCATATTCCCCTTTTTTATCAAAAACATTTAAGGCTAATGGTCTTTTTTGTTCCCGCCAAATTTCTGAAACAGATTCTAAGAATCTTAATAACGCCACTTCTAGTATCTATTCGATAGCAAACTCGTTTATGAGACTTGACAAAAACATAAACAAGTGGGAGAAAAAAACAAAAGATGTTTGTTTAGCAAAAGCACGTTAGATTCTACGGAGATTAATTTAAATGAACAGGTTATGTAAAAGAAAATATACCCACTGCTGAGCTAAAAATAGTGTTTTCTTTTGCACATCAATTTAAAGGGTAATCCTATATTTTTTCGCTCAGAGATTTTGATTCGATGTGCATCGAATGCAAATGGTAGAACTTGTACGAAAAGTAGACAAATCTTTTATTTTCGAGATGGGTGTCTGTTTTGAAATGTAAAGCGTGAACTCTCCCAAACCTCAACCGAGACCGAGTCCGTTTGGAAATGAAAATTGTTTGGCTATTGGGAGAACCCTTGGGTATTGAGAATTGCAAGCAGTTAGCCAGGTGGGTGAAACACCCACCTGGCTATTTTCTTTTAATCTTCAGTTCTCGAAGTCCACCAGCCCCCAAACTTAAACCTCGTCATGTTACTTCTGAATTCCTTTTTACAAATTGTGATGAAAATGAAATAAATGAAATAATTATGTGTATGAAATAACAATCCTGTGGAGTAGATGAAGTATCGTTAAAGCAACAAAAACAATTGTTATTTCTATTTTGACTCATCTGATTAATTTATCACTTGAAGAGGGAACTTTTCCAGAAAGACTTAAATTAGCCTGAGTGCTACCCCTTCACAAAGGGAAGTCAAAAAATGAACCGAGTAATTACCGATCCATTTCTATTTTACCTTTTTTTCGAAGATTTATGAGAAAGTAGTCCATGAAAGAATGTATGATTACCTCCAGGAGTAGAATCTTCTGTGCGATACCCAACTTGGCTTTCGCAAAGGACTTTCTACGGATATGCACCAGCTATCTGGAATTCAATCCCCTTGGAAATCCGGAACTCAAATAACCTTACTACCTTCAAGCGAGCAGTGAAGGGTCGTTCCAGAAATACTGTTTAGATTTGAATATCATGCGGTCCTCCTCTTTTCGATCTTTTCTTTTATTTTCTTTTTTTCTTTTCTTTCTCTTCGTCACTCCCCTTTTTTCTCTTTTTTTTCGTTTTTTGATAAATCCAGTTGATTCGTTGTTTCTGTTAGTTGATTGTTTAATTATTCTTTAGTTAAGTTTCTGCCGTAGTCAAGCACTTTTGTGCTTTCCTGGCAGATTATGTACATGTAATTATGTGTTTTTGTTTCAATATATATGATTGAATTGAATTGAAGAATTCCTGCGAACAAAACTCTAGCACAGCTTGCATCAAACAATAAGTGCGTAATTGGTAATTTGATGTGTGTCCGTAGACTTGTTCCTGTGTTTGCGTACGTTTGTGTTTTTGTGCTCCTCAATCTCATCCTGCTAAATAACTAAGAAGACTAATCCGCCATTCCATCATAAATTTACTATGAAAAAGTAGCACATAAACAGAATTGATGGAAATAAAACTAATTTATTGGGAAGATAACAAGAGGAAAAGTTTGTGTAAAACGAAAAACTCAATGCATACCCGTACTAATGAACTTATTTTGGAAGAAATATAGCCTCTCAGGCGCATACGGGTTAAAGCACATAAAAAAGAATTTTTATTGAAATAGAAGAAAAGCGATAACAGTAAAAAGTTTGGGATTTCCCAAAAGGAATTTAAAAACCCTTGTCCATCGTATCTGCCCCCCATTAAAATACAACAACGAAAACAAACAGTCCGCACATGCAAAAGTAAACTACCCAAAGAAAAAGGATGAATGTTTGAGAGGTTTTTCACTCTCAGAAATCATATACCTCAGGTGGCTAGTACCAAGCATGGCAGAAGTGTGCCAAGCATAGCGGAACTGTGAGAACAGTACTAAGAGTGAATGATCTGTGCCAAGCATGACATAAGTATCCCAAGCATGGCAGATGTCTGCTAAGTCTGATACAAGATCGTGATTTCATAGCAATCTGGGAATGTACATTATACAATTAGGCTAGTGAGTTAAGTAATTGAAAATTAAAGAGCCATTTGAAACAGACGGACAGAAAATAAAATCCTTCAATGATCTAAATGTGAAACGGTCAAACATTACTGTCTATGCATAATTGACTGAAAATGAAGAGAAATAAAAATAAATAATTATACCAAACATAAAAGAAATGGGTACTGCTATATACAAATAATTAAATCCTAAACGATTAAAAATTAAAATGAGTGCTAAAGTTAAACCAAAAAGGACACAAATTACTGCCCATAGGAGTTCGACTAGAGTTCCGTTCTAACCGTAAACCAAAATAAAAAATTGTCGCTAAATAGAATCTGTAAACCTTAATTGTTGATGTTTCCTGTAATTAGTATATTAAACACTAAATAATTATACATTACACATTCAGTTCATTTTCAATATCTTTCCAGTCACCTTGATTTTTATAGTGTTTTTTTTTGTCAGTATTTTGGAATTAATAAGATGAAAGCTATTTTCCTTGTAATAAGATTAGGGCATTAACGTTATTTTGTGTTAGGGCGAGATGCAAAAGATTTCGGAAAGAAACTTAAAGACGCTTTAATTAAATACCAAAAATGAACGAATTGTACAGAAAACGTAATAATTGTAGGAAAAACTATAGCCTAAAAATCACAAATACTAAGCCCAAGTAACATACAAGAAATTTATAAGAAAAAAACTAAAATTCTTTGTATTAAATGTATTTAATATACTTCAGACCAGATAAGAAACTTCATTATTTTTGGACATTGACGAAGAATGAGACAGAAATTTATGGAGGAAAAAATAATTTTCCTTGCCAATATTTTTTAACACATTTTTTTTTATCAAACACGAAGATTTATCTATTCCAAATCAGACCAAATTATTTCTTCAAAATCACTGTTCTCATGCATTGAGTTCCTGGTAAATTCACTGTTCTCCCCCGATCCCTTCTGTGCGTTTTTTTTCTTGCTGTTCACTTCAACTCGACTCAACCTTCTTTTTTTTCCTCTTTTTATTTCTTGAGACAAGCTTGATTCCTTCGGTTGGTGGGCTGTTGTACATTTTACAGACACAGGTTCTCTGATTTCCATATTCCTTGCAACCCTTGAGTCTAAAATTTCAGGAAGTAAGGATTCATTCCAGAAGGCTTCAAGCTTCGGAAATATTTTTTCCCAGTAGTCTTTCGATCGGTGAACTGTAATTATTTCCCAATCCTCAATAGAGTTATAAACTATTAAGTGGCATACCATTTTATCCAGTATCTCGAGTTGGCCTTGTATCTGGGCGAAATACCTGTGATTTTTTTTTAGCTGAAGACCTTCACTGGATAATTCAAGAAAAAATGCTTTAACTAAATTTTTTGACTGGGCCACATCATAAATGGTTTTGAACTCTGGTATATTATGCACCGTTTTTATCTCTATAGGTGTGCCATTAGGGAGCAGCCCATCTACAGATGCAGCAAGATACTGATACTGTGGATGCACACTGAGTCCTATTTGATCTCCCTTTACGACTTTTAAGTTGAATTTGTTTTCATATGCTTCTAGTGCCACTACTTCTAAATCTAAGCCCTTTTTCATTAGGGCAGAGCAGAATCTAGGTCCCAAGTTTCGAATTTGCTTAACAATTGGGGCAACTCTGGTGCTGTTTTTTCTGGTTGCAATTCTGTGGAAGTAACTACTAGTTATTCTCTTAGATCTTTCTTCAACCCAAGTGTCATTTTTGGATTGGCCCTTGGTAATGTTGAACAAAAAGCTTATACTGGCAAAATCCAATTTTAAATTCTCGTCAGTATATTTTTGTATGGCCAAATTCATTTCATCAGAAGTCATGTCTGGCTTATTGCAATTTGGTCCATAGTCACGATTACCAAAGTTATAGTTTCTATTTTTTAACTTAGCAACGTGTTTTCCTCCAAGAGCACTATAATAACTGGTCAAATTACGTTTAGATATTACACGGAGTTTAGCCGTTTTATTACAATATTTTTTTGTTACGCTAGAAGGACTAAGCCCAAAAATATTTTTCCAAGCTAATTGATGCCATTTTGGACCTGAATTATAAGCAAGACTTGCTCCATGAACTCTTGCATGATATGAACCTCGTTTAGACCGGCTTATTTGCTTTCCTCCGATGAATTTAGCAACAACTGACATGTAGCTTTCAGCTAAGTTTGTAGTTGCGTCATTTCGAAGCTGCTCTGCTTTTCGACACACAATATCGACCTCTGTCATAACATCTTCAAACACGTGCAGGGGAAAATTATTCCACCGATCTTCTATTTTACTATTCACGGTCAATTCAGCAATCTTAGGACATCCAGAATCACATTTTGTGTGGTTTCCGAAAACATGGTACGGACCTCTTTTTAACAAGATTTTCAATTCTTCTGCTGTTCCATTATTTTCAGAATTTATTTTTATCGCACCCCTTAAATTTTTTGTCAGTTGCTGGATAATTCCTCGGGGAAGACATTTTGTGTACAAACCTTTTTTATTTTTGCACAAATTATATAGATGGGCTGTATAGTTTTTTGTGACGTGATTTGCACATTCATGTTTCCGTATGTTGGAACCGTAGGAAACACTTTGTTTTAGCTTATAAAAAACACTGGAATCACCGTCACCGATAAACTCTAAAAACTGTAATCCGTGCATCTCCTCACTGGAACGAAAGCCTTAAACTAGAATATCTGTTTCCATGCTCCTTGAATTTCCGTTATAATTCAGAAAGCAGAAATGATCTTTGGGAATTACTTTGGCGTTTGCAGAAGAAAAACATATATAACAGTATTTATTTTTTATGCCAACATATAACAGTTTTTTCGTAAATGCATCTATGATAACTGCAACACATCCTTTGGCCGAATAATCGTGTCCTTTGCTACGCTTATTCCAGCCTCCATCACATATCACTTTTGTCCAGTATGAGTCCTCCTTATACCTATCATCATGAATGGCTGATTTTAAGGCCTCTCGTCCATTTTCTAGCAAAATTTCCGATAAACTATTCATCCAAGCATTACCAAGCTGCCTTTCAATACGGGAATAAACTATTCGTGACATTGGTTTCACTCCAAGCACCCCGAAGAATTCACACAGTGTAGAATACCCTCCTCCACTACCCATGGCTCCCCAAACAGCCTTCGAATTCAAGCAGCCTTTAAGACTTGATTTTTTTTCGGAAAAAGCAACCTGTGTCTGGTCCGTAAAACTTGAAAGATATTCTTTTACGCTTGTTGCTGGACATTCTGGTTCACCTTTAATCCTCTTTTCCCAGTTACACTTATTACACTTAACTTTCAGTTCAGTTTTCAGGCCTTTCTTTTCTAATTGCTTTATAATCAATTTTCCGTGATCGCAACTGATTTTGTGTCTGAATGCTGAAATTACTTCAGCAAGGAAATACTTTAGATTCACAATGCAGTTTCCATCTGGAATTCCAGATAAGTCTATCTCAGTATTCGTATCGGGGCAATCAACACCGTAAGAACCACTACCGTTTCCCAATTTATTTGAATCGTCTATGAGAGGATTTGCTGAAAATTCTTCTGAAATTTTCGATCCATTTGACAAATTATCTTTATCTTGTTCTCCAAGCAGCACCTTTCTAAAAAAAATGAAAAGAACCATAGAAAAACAAAACAGCGACCCGGCTCAATAGTAAACGAAAGTCTAAAAAACGAAATTTTGATACTAATAAATACGTCAAAAGAATCGGATTTTAATTAAATTTAGTCCTACCCATCAAAAGATAAGAGCCTGAGAAAATTTGTCTTATTTTGGAAAAAAGGGGGAAACACGCCCTAAAAGTCATAGAATTGTTTTGCCAGAAGACTGATCAAGGGTGCGTGTTTATTTGTTTTTTGTTTTCTTTTTCCCAGGGGTGATTGTATCGACCCATTGGTCCTAGGGTGTCGCAAGAGGGCTCATTTTAATGAAAATGAAAAGTTCCAGTGCCCTTTTTAAGCGACCAAAAATTGGAGGGCACCTAGGCCCCCTCCCACTTTCATTTTTTTTCTCAAAGTCAACAGATCAAAATTTTGAGATAGCCATTTTCTTAAGCATAGTCAAAAAACATAATAAGATGTCTTTGGGGACGACTTACTCCCCCATAGTTCCCGGGGGAGGGGCTACAAGTTATAAACTTTGATCAGTGTTTACCTTGACCTGATGCCCACTTAAATGGACAATCTGTCTTGGCTTTTTCTACAATTGGCCATGACTTGACTTTTCCCACAACTATTCCTTTTAATTAAAAGTCAACGGTTGAGGGGTTTTGGCTGAGGGGGGGGGGGGGTAGAGGGGAGGGAGCTACGTTGAAGGATCTTTACTTAGAGGAATTTGTCACGGGGGAAAAGAAATTCAATGAAGGGGCATAGGATTTTCTAGCATTATTAAAAAAAACACTGAAAAAATAATAATGAAGAAGTTTTTCAACTGAAAGTAAGGAGCAGGATTAAAACATAAAACGAACAGAAATTATTACGCATATGAGGGGTTCATCTCCTCCTAAATACCTCGCTCTTTCCGTTAAAGTAATTTCAACTATATATTCTACGGACTTGGTGATTCTAGGGTCATTCTTAAAGAACCGGGAGAAAATTTAAGCTTTAGTGTAAAGAGCGAGGTATTGACGAAAGGGCAAACCCCCTCATATATGTAATACAAATATACAAAGTTCTAGGTGCTTTTATAAGTTACCAAAAATTGGAGGGCAACTAGACCTCCTCCCCCACCCCATTTTCTTCAAAATCGTCAGAACGAAAATATGAGAAAGCCATTTAGACAAAAAAAGATATGCAAATTTCGTTGTGCGGTTAGCCAAATCAAAACATGCATTAATTTAAAAACGTTCAGAAATTACATAAAAAAAAACAGTTTTTTTAACTTCAAGTAAGGAGCGTCATTAAAACTTAAAACGAACAGAAATTATTCCGTATATGAAAGGGGTAGTCCCCTCCTCAACGCCTCGCTCTTTACGCTAAAGTTTCTTATTGTTTTAAAAAGTATAGTTGTGAGAAAGAGTCAAACTTTAGCGTAGAGAGCGGGACATTGAGGGACTACCCCCTTTCATAAACGGAATAATTTTTGTTCATTTTAATGTCGCTCCTTACATGCAGTTAAAAAAAACTTGTTTTTTTTTATTTAATGGACAAGAGGGAATGAAACTTGTGTATGTAATTTTTACTTACCGGTATTTTAAATTCAGCCACCTTTTGTTGATAATTTTCTTCTTCATATCTCAAATGTCTTATTGACTTCAGTTGACAAGTCAACTAATCAGAGACACAATGCCTTGGAGGCGTAATGCCTAAAATTGGATAAGAATCCCGCCTTTTTTTCTATTGGCTGATGAACAACGCTATTAAGCCGGAAACAGGGGTAAAATAAGTAAAAAGTAAGCACATTTTGAAATTGTATTTTTCTGATTTTGCTTTCAAACTATTTATGATAGACATCAGAAATTTTCTGTAATGGTTGTAGATTATAAAATCTACATATGATCCAAAATTCTACCCTCTGGAGCCAACTTCATACCTTCTAGCAAGAAAAATGTTGAAAATTAAAAATAATTTTTTGCACCGTTAAAAATAAAAATATAACAATTCTGCAACCAACATTTTTTTTTAAATACTGGCAGGATGAACTAAAAAAAAAATCTACTGTCATTTCCCATCCACTAAATTTTTATTCACCAAACTAAAATAACTTGATTTCTTTTTTTGCACAATGGGTAAAGCATATACAGAAAAAGTGAAACCAACATTTTTTTCCTTTTTAACTCGAGAGTCATCAAAAAAAAAATCAGTTCAAAATCACCAAAATCGCAGAAGTTATTCATGATTTTCTATCATAGGAGAAATAGCATTGGACACAAATTAAGACCATTAGCCTTAATGCACACATAAACGTTGAATACTGTAACTCCGTGAAGGCAATCGGATACATATGTAAATAGGTTAACATAGCAGTGACATGGCAGTTTTGGCTTGCAGTCCGAAATCAGTAATATCGATTAAATCGTACAATATCAGGCTGGAAGATACATAAGCAGTAATGAAGCTGTTTGGCAAATTCTTTCATTTCCGATACATGAACGAAGTCCAGCTGTTGTTCACTTAGCGGTACATTTAAAGAATGTTCAACGTTTTTATTTTTAGGAATCCAACGTGCAACAAAGAGCCATGAATCCACCGGATACAACGTTAACTGCTTTCTTTTCGTTATGCCAAAATAATTCTTTTGCAAAAAAACTGCTGTACACTAAAGTGCCTTCGTATTACACGTGGAATGCTAAAAATAAATCATTAGAACGTCGAAAACAGGGTAAGTCAGTCGACGGCCAACCTACCATCTTCAAAGATACCACGATAGGAAGACTCTACACCGTTCACCCCAATCAACATGAATGCTTCTTTCTACGCCTGCTTATGGTGAATGTACCCGGTCCGACGTCCTTTGAGTATTTGAGAACTGTAAACGGTACTATACATGGCACTTACCGTAGTGTATGCCAAGCTCTCAATTTATTGGAGAATGACCAACACTGGGATAACTGCATCAATGACGCGTGCGAAACGTCAAATCCAAGTCAAATTCGTGCATTGTTTGGAATCATACTAACAACTTGCTCTCCTTCAGCTCCTACAGAGCTATGGGAGAAATATAAATCGAAAATGGCCGAGGATATACTCCATCGAAAACGGTTAGAGACGTCAGATATGACTTTTGATTTTACATCAGAAATTTATAACTATACTTTTGTTATTATTAAAGATTTGTGCTCATGTATGGCAAACAAAACTCTTCAGGATTTGGGAATGCCTTCACCCAATCGTACCGCTGCTGTTTCGACATGTGTAGAATTGGATCGTGAACAAAGTTACAACACGAGTGATCTATTGTTCTATGTAGAAAATAATATTTCTAAGTTAACGTCTGAGCAAAAAGACATTTATGATACGATAATGCATTGTGTCGATAACAACGTTGGAGAAATCTTCTTTTTGGATGCTCCAGGTGTTACTGGTAAAACGTTT
>NW_027067309.1:0-14226 GCF_032884065.1 Artemia franciscana | reverse complement strand
AAATCCTCCCTACCCCCAGGGGGAAGTTGTTCATACGGATAATTTATCCGTGGATAATTTTTTTTCCGCTGAAAATTTCCCAAACCTATGGAAATCCCATCCTACAGAAAATCCCAACCCCACTCAAAAGTTCCTCCAGAACATTTTTACATGTTAAATTTAGGCAGCAAAGACAACGTAAGACAAACAAAAAGAATTTGGCAAAGAAATGCTGTTACGTTCCCCCCACATAAAATTTCATATGAACAGCTCACCCCCAGAAACATCCATCCCTACGGATAATTTCTATCGAAGTTAATTCCCCCAAATCTAAATTGCCCCTCTCCCCAGAAGAAAGATATGTGTATACTTTCCAGTGACAAATACCATACGTAAACAATGGGTAAATTTTGTAGCTTAGAGCCATTTCTCTAGGGCCTGTGGGGGGGGGGTCAAGCTATCCCCAAAGGTATAGTTATTGGAACTTTCAACTATGCTGAACAAAATGGCAATCTCAGAATTTTGATCAGACGATTTTGTGAAAAAGGGAGCGTGGGCGAGGGGATAGCTGCCTACCCCTCCCAATCTTTTTGGTTAGTAAAGGAGCACTAGAATTTTCTATTTCCAACTAGCTGTTGGTGTGGCGCTTCGCGCCCCCCCCACCCCAAGATATATATATATATACATATATATATATATATATATATATATATATATATATATATATATATATATATATATATATATATATTATATATTATATACATATATATATATACATATATATATATATATATATATATATATATATATATATATCAAACAGTTCGTGGTAACGAACTGTAGTAAGAAGCGACCCGGCTCAATAGTAACCAAAACTCTAAAAAATAGAATTTTGATACAATACCTACATCAAAAGAATCGCATTTTAATGCTGATTTTAAATATATAAGTTTCATCAAGTTTAATCTTACCCATCAAAAGTTACGAGCCTGAGAAAATTTGCGTTATTTTAGAAAATAGGGGGAAATGCCCCCTAGAAGACATAGAATCTTAACGAAAATTACACCATCAGATTCAGCGTATCAGAGAACCCTACTGTAGATGTTTCAAGCTCCTATCTACAAAAATGTGGAATTTTGTGTTTTTGCCAGAAGGCAGATCACGGATGCGTGTTTATTTGTTTTTTTGTTTTTTTTTGTTTTTTTTCCAGGGGTGATCGTATCGACCCAGTTGTCCTAGAATATTGCAAGAGGGCTCATTCTAACAGAAATGGAAAGTTCTAGTGCCCTTTTTAAGTGACCAAAAAAATTGGAGGGCACCTAGGCCCCCTCCCACGCTAATTATTTTACCAAAGTCAACGGATCAAAATTCTGAGATAGCCATTTTATTCAGCGTAGTCGAAAAACCTTATAACTATGTCTTTGGGGACGACATACTCCCCCACAGTCCCCATGGGAGGGGCAACAAGTTACAAACTTTGACCAATGCTTACATATAGTAATGGTTATTGGGAAGTGTACAGGCGTTTTTAGGAGGATTTTTTTGGTTGGAGGAGGGGTTGAGAAGAGGGGGATATGCTGGGGGAACTTTCCATCAATAATTTGTCATGGGGGAAGAAAATCTCCATGAAGGGAGCGCAGGATTTACTAGCATTATTTAAAAACACAATGAAAAAATAAATATGAAAAAGTTCTTTCAGCTGGAAGTAAGGAACAGCATTAAAACCTAAAACAAACAGAAATTATTACCCATTTGAGGGCTCACCTCCACCTAATACCTCGCTCTTTACGTTAAAGTATTTTTAGTTAATTTCATCTATTTATTCTACGGCTTTTGTGATTCTGGGGTCATTCTTAATGAATTGGGATAAAATTTAAGCTTTAGTGTAAAGAGCGAGGATCTGACAAGGGAGCGAACCCCCTCATATATAATAAAAATATGAGAATACAAAAGTTCTTTACGTAAGCTAATTTATAAGTTACATTAATCTTTTACTAATAAAAATATTCGTAAAAAATTAAAAGTTCTAGTTGCCTTTTTAATTAACCAAAAATCGGAGGGCAACTAGGCTTCCCTCCCCCGCTCTTTTTTTCTCAAAATCATTCGATCAAAATTATGAGAAAGTCATTTAGCCAAAAAAAAAAATGCAAATTTCGTTTTAATTATTCCTCTGCGGAGAGCCAAAATCAAAACATGCATTGATTCAAAAACGTTCAGAATTAAATAAAAAAAAACAAGTTTTTATATACGATATACGGTATACAATATACGAAGTAATTTCTGTTCTTTAAGTTTTAATGTCGCTCCTTACTTTTCAGTTAAAAAAACTTGTTTTTTTTATTTAATATATATATATATATAACAATCTGTAAAAACAATCTGGAAAAACAATCTGTATTCAGATCTATACCTCATTGTTCTAATGATTGCCCTTGAGCTTTATTGATGGTGATTGCTACTCGAACATTCCCTGTGTCCCCGTCGTCATTTATATATCCCCCTGTGCCCCCTGGCGTCCCCGTTGTAGTTGTTTCCCTGTGTCCCAGTCGTCATTTGTGTCCCGGTGTCCCAGTCTGTAATTTCTCTTTGAGTGTCACGGTCGTCATTTATATTCCCTGTGTCCCAGTCGTCATTTTTGTCCCGGTCGTCATTTGTGTCCCAGTGTCCCAGTCTGTAATTTCTCTTTGAGTGTCCTGGTCGTCATTTATATTCCCTGTGTCCCGGTCGTCATTTGTGTCCCGGTGCTTTGTTGATGGTGATTGCTAATCGAACATTCCTTGTGTCCCGGTTGCTTTCTCTTTGAGTTTCCCGGTCGTCATTTATATTCCCTATGTCCCAGTGTCCCGGTCGTCATTTGTGTCCCGATGTCCCGGTCTGTATTTTCGTCAGTCGACAAACATGAGGTCAGGCGACACACAAATATGAAGTCACTCGACAGACACACAGACAACTTATTTTTATATATATACTAGCTGTTGGGGTGGCTCGAAGCGCCCCCCCCCCGCGCGTAAGTCGTTACGCACCATATTAGTTACGCGCCACTGTAGTTGTGTCCCTGTGTCCCACCTGTGAATATAGATTTATATGTATATAACTATATATATATATACTAGCTGTTGGGGTGGCGCTTCGCGCCACCCCAACACCTAGTTGGTGGGGGCGCTTCGCGCCCCCCAAGCCCCCCCGCGCGCGTAAGTCGTTACGCGCCATAATAGTTACGCGCCATTGTAGTTGTGTCCCTATGTCCCACCTCCACCTGTGAATATAGATATATATATATATATATTATATATATATATATATATATATATATATATATATATATATATATATGGTTTTAACTACGTAAAACTTGCGAATATACAACATTCTTTGCTGTCCCATTGTCTTTGCATATAAATAGATTGTCAGGTTTACCGACTCTTGAACATGCAACATATAATGGTCCATGGGAAAACAATCTGTATTCACATCTATACCTCATGACTCTAATGATTGCCCTTGAGCTTTGTTGATGGTGATTGCTAATCGACCATTCCCTGTCCCGGTGTCCCGGTCGTCATTTATATCCCCCTGTTTCCCCCGGTGTCCCCGTTGTAGTTGTGTCCCCTGTGTCCCGGTCGTCATTTATATTCCCTGTGTCCCGGTCGTCATTTGTATCCCCATGTCCCGGTCTGTATATACATTCGTTTTTTAGTTTTGTTTTTCTCCTTTATTTTTTTCCTTTTTTTTTCTTTTTTAGCTTATTTAGATTTTTAGATTTTTTAGTTTTTTTTATTAGTTTTTAGTTTTTTTTTCTTTTTAGTTTTTTTGTCCCGGTCGTCATTTATATCCCCCTGTTTCCCCCGGTGTCCCCGTTGTAGTTGTGTCCCTGTGTCCCGGTCGTCATTTATATTCCCTGTGTCCCGGTCGTCATTTGTATCCCGGTGTACCGGTCTGTATATACATTCGTTTTTGACCATGGCAGTTTTTAGTTTTTTTAGTTTTTTACCTTTTTTAGTTTTTTTAGTTTTTTTAGTTTTTTAGCTTTTTTATTTTTTTTATTAGTTTTTAGTTTTTTTGTAGTTTTTGCCTTTTTTTTAGTTTTTTTAGTTTTTTTAGCTTTTTTATTCGTTTTTAGTTTTTTTGTAGTTTTTGCCTTTTTTTAGTTTTTTTAGTTTTTTAGCTTTTTTATTTTTTTTTATTAGTTTTTAGTTTTTTTTGTAGTTTTTGCCTTTTTTTAGTTTTTTCAGTTTTGACGTCACCTGATCCAATTTTTTCAGGTGACGTCACCTGATCCACGATCCACAGATCCACAGACAACTTATTTTTATATATATAGATAGTTTTTTTTTACTTATGTCCTGGTCGTCATTTATACTCCCTGTGTCCCGGTGCTTTGTTGATTGCTAATCGAACATTCCTTTTGTCCTGGTCGCTTTCTCTTTGAGTGTCGTCATTTATTTTTTTCTTTTTTAGTTCTTTTAGTTTTTACCTTTTTTAGTTTTTTTTAGTTTTTTAGATGAAAATTTTTTTAGTTTTTTCCTTTTTTTTCTTTTTAGTTTTTTATTGGTTTTTACCTTTATTTTAGCTTATTTTTCAGTTTTTTCCTTCTTTTAGTTTTTTTTTATTTTTTATTTTTTTTATTTTTTTACCTTTTTTTTAGTTTTTTTAGTTTTTTAGTTTTTTAGCTTTTTTACTTTTTTTATTAGTTTTTAGTTTTTTTTGTAGTTTTTGCCTTTTTTTAGTTTTTTTCAGTTTTTTTTTTAGTTTTTTATTGGTTTTTACCTTTATTTTAGCTTATTTTTCAGTTTTTTTCCTTTTTTTTAGTTTTTTTTAGTTTTTAGTTTTTTTTAGTTTTTTACTTTTTTTTAGTTTTTTTAGTTTTTTTTTAGTTTTTTAGCTTTTTTATTTTTTTTATTAGTTTTTAGTTTTTTTGTAGTTTTTTGCCTTTTTTTAGTTTTTTTAGTTTTTTAGCTTTTTATTTTTTTTATTAGTTTTTAGTTTTTTTTTTAGTTTTTGCCTTTTTTTTAGTTTTTTCAGTTTTGACGTCACCTGATCCAGTTTTTTCAGGTGACGTCACCTGATACATCCACAGACAGACAGACAACTTATTTTTATATATATATATATATATATATATATATATATATATATATATATATATATATATATATATATATATATATATATATATATATACTAGCTGTTGGGGTGGCGCTTCGCGCCACCCCAACACCTAGTTGGTGGGGCACTTCGCGCTCCCCCAAGCCCCCCCGCACGCGTAAGTCGTTACGCGCCATATTAGTTACGCGCCATTGTAGCTGTGTCCCTGTGTCCCACCTGTGAATAGAGATAGATATAGATATATTTTTTTAACTACGTAAAACATGCGAATGTACAACATTCTGTGCATATAAATAGCATTTATATTCCCTGTGTCCCGGTCGTCATTTGTGTCCTGGTGTCCCAGTTTGTATTTTCTCTTTGAGTGTCCCGGTCGTCATTTATATTCCCTCTGTCCCAGTGTCCCGGTCGTCATTTGTGTCCCGGTGTCCCGGTCTGTAATTTCTATTCAAACAATCCCTGTGTCTCGGTCGTCAATTATATATCCCGCCTGTGCCCCCGGCGTCCCCCGTTGTAGTTGTATCCCTGCGTCCCGGTCGTCATTTATATTCCCGGTCGTGATTTGTGTCCGGGTGTCCCAGTCTGTAATTTTTCTTTGAGGTTCCTGTCGTCATTTATATTCCCTCTGTGTCGGTCGTCATTTGTGTCCCGGTCTGTAATTTATCTTTGAGTGTTTTTTCTTTTTTGTTTTTTTTAGTTTTTTTACATTTTTTCAGTTTTTTTCTTCTTCTTTATTTTTCAGCGTCACTATGAAGTACATATCGCCGAACCTTTGTTTTTTAACTTAAATCTGGTTGTGTCCCGGTCGTCATTTGTGTCCTGGTGTCCCAGTTTGTATTTTCTCTTTGAGTGTCTCGGTCGTCATTTATAATCCCTCTGTCCCAGTGTCCCGGTCGTCATTTGTGTCCCGGTGTCCCGGTGTGTAATTTCTATTCAAACAATCCCTGTGTCTCGGTCGTCAATTATATATCCCGCCTGTGCCCCCGGCGTCCCCGTTGTAGTTGTGTCCCTGCGTCCCGGTCGTCATTTATATTCCCGGTCGTGATTTGTGTCCGGGTGTCCCAGTCTGTAATTTTTCTTTGAGGTTCCTGGTCGTCATTTATATTCCCTCTGTGTCGGTCGTCATTTGTGTCCCGGTCTGTAATTTATCTTTGAGTGTTTTTTCTTTTTTGTTTTTTTAGTTTTTTACATTTTTTCAGTTTTTTTTCTTCTTCTTTATTTTTCAGCGTCACTATGAAGTACATATCGCCGAACCTTTGTTTTTTAACTTAAATCTGGTAGGCATTGATGACCTTATCCAAGTCAAAATCCCAAACCCAATCATCATCGCTATCATTTTCAGTTTTGATATGTTTTGACTCTCGCTTTCCAGTGGATTTTCATCTAACTACGCGGTTTTGCGTTCTTTAGCCGCAAGCCTGTTTTCTTGCTGTTCTTGTGATTCCTCGGCACGCTTTCTTTTCTTACTTTCTCTATCAGTACAATTAAAAATTTTTTTCCGTGAACGCATTGTCTTAAAAATACCGTTAATTGACGTCACTGTCAAAGCAAAAAATGACGACAACTAATTTCATGACGTCAGTCAACACAGAAACATGAACGTCACCTGAGCCACAGACAGACAGACAGACAACTTAGTTTTATAATATATATATATATATATATATATATATATATATTTATATATATATATATATTATATATATATATAATATATATATATATATATATATATATATGTTTTTAACTACGTAAAACTTGCGAATATACAACATTCTTCGCTGTCCCATTGTCTGTACATATAAATAGATTGTCAGGTTTACCGACTCTTGAACATGCAACATATAATTGTCCAAGGGAAAAACAATCCTTATCAGATCTATACCTCATGTTTCTAATGATTGCCCTTGAGCTTTGTTGATGGTGACTGCTAATCAAGCATTCCTTGTGTCGCCGTCGTCATTTATATATCCCCCCTATGCCCCCCCCCCCCCGGCGTCCCCCGTTGTAGTTGTGTCCGTGTGTCTCGGCCGTCATTTATATTCCCTGTGTCCCGATCGTCATTTGTGTCCCGGTGTCCCAGTCTGTAATTTCTCTTTGAGTGTCCTGGCCGTCATTTATATTCCCTGTGTCCCGGTTTCCCAGTCGTCATTTGTGTCCCGGTGTCCCGGTCTGAATATAAATTCGTTTTTTGAATTGGTCTTTTTTTAGTTTTTAGTTTTTTCCCTTTTTTTTAGTTTTTTTAGTTATACCTCATGATTCTAATGATTGCCCTTGAGCTTTGTTGATGGTGATTGCTAATCGAACATTCCCTGTGTCCCCCGTCGTCATTTATATATCCCCCTGTCCCCCCCGGCGTCCCCGGTGTAGTTGTGTCCCTGTATCCCGGTCGTCATTTATATTCCCTGTGTCCCGGTCGTCATTTGTGTCCCGGTTGTCCCGGTCTGACCATGACCATGACCATGGTATATGATGCAGTAAATTTTTGTATTTTCCCCTTTTTTTTCTTTTTTCATTTTAGTTTTTTTGTAGTTTTGCATTTTTAGTTTTTTTTATTTTTATTTGTTTAGTTTTGTTTTTCTCCTTTATTTTTTCAGATTTTTTCCTTTTTTATATTTTTTTCTTTTTTAGTTTTTTTTTAGTTTTTTAGCTTTTTCAGTTTTCTATTAGTTTTTTAGTTTTTTTATTTTTAGTTTTTTTGTAGTGTTTACATTTTTTTTTTTAGTTTTTTTTGTAATTTTTTTAAATTTGTCTTTGAACGATTTTCTTAAATACCTTTAATGACGTCATCGTCATAACAAACATGACGACAACTAACTTCTTGACGGCCTGATGACATGACGTCACTCGACACACCAGACACACAAAAAACTTATTTATATACATATATATAGATAGATATATATATATGTTTTAAACTAAGTAAAACTTGTGAATATACAACATTCTTCGCTGTCAAATTGTCAGTGCATATAAAAACCCTTATAATACTTATAATAACGGCCTATATAAAACCCTCTTTTTACAAACAGACACACATACATACATACAACTTACTTTTTTATAGATAGATAGATAAATAGATATACATATACACTATAAATTAACTACGTAAAACTTGCGAATATACAACATTCTTCGCTGTCTAATTGTCTCTGCATATAAATAATCGTCCCAAATAATAAGTTTGCATTGCTGCAATACTTTACCCATCCTAGATGATTTGTAAATATTGCAAGTGAGAGTTTCTGTAGAATGCAAATTCAGAGGCAATTTCAAAGCGGAATGAGCAGTTCTTCCACCAGGCAGCAACGTTGCGGCTATTCCGGAAGACGCAATTGCCAACGCTATATCATCTTTTGATCGAATTGATGCCAGAATCAGTTTTATCACAAACGTTTTACCAGTACTACCTGGCGCATCCAAAAAGAAGATTTCTCAAAGGTTGTTATCTACACAATGCATTATCTTATCATAAATGTCTTTTTGCTCAGACGTTAACCTAGAAATATTATTTTGTACGTACGACAATAGATCACTCGTGTTGTAACTTTTTTCACGATCCAATTCTACGCATGTCGAAACAGCAAGGTTACGATTAGGTGAAGGCATTCCCAAATCCTGAAGAGGTTTGTTTGCCGTACATACGCACAAATCTTCAATACTAACTAAGGGTTACTTATAAATTTCTGATGTAAAATCAAAGGTCATATCTGACGTCTCTAACCGTATTCGATGGAGTATATCCTCAGCCATTTTCGCTTTATATTTCTCCCATAACTCTGTATGAGCTGAAGGAGAGCAAAATGTTAGTATGATTCCAAACAATGCAAGAATTTGACTTGGAGTTGACGTTTCTCACGTGTCATTGATGCAGTTATCCCAGTGTTGGTCATTCTCCAATAAATTCAGAGCTTGGCATGCACTACGATAGGTGTCGTGTATAGTACCGTTTACAGTTCTCAAATACTCAAAGGACGTCGGACCGAGTACATTCACCAAAGCAGGTGAAGAAAGAAGCATTCATGTTGATTGGGGTGAATGGTGTAGAGTCTTCCTATCGCAGTATCTTTGAAGATGGTAGGTTGGCCGTCGACTGACTTACCCTGTTTTCGAGGTTCAAATGATTTCTTTTCAGCATTCCAAGTGTAATATGAAGGTACTTCAGTATACAGCAGTTTTTTTGCAAAAGAATCATTTTGACATAACGAAAAGAAAGCAGTTAACGTTGTATCTGGTAGATTCAGGGCTCTTTGTTGCACGTCGAATTCAAAAAAATAAACATATTGTCCATTCTCTAAATGTACCGCTAAGTGAACAACAGCTGGACTTCATTACTGCTTATGTATCTTCCAGCCTGATATTGTACGATTTCATCGATATCACTGATTTCGGATTGCAGCAGATATCACTGATTTCGGATTGCAAAAAACTGCCAAGTCACTCCCTTTTTTAACGTATTTACATATGTATTTGATCGTCTTTACGGAGTTGCAGTATTCAACGTTTATGTGATCATTAAACGTTTTTCATAATAAAGGTGAATATGGAACAACCCATTGGTTATCTACTTCGATGGTGGTACCGTTATGCTTCTTTATTATTGCTGTTTTACCGCCATCTTCAGTAGATCTTCTTCAATATAGTGGGTAACCATCATTGCCGGTAATTGTGTCGGGTACTAAAAGTCGAGGATATTGCTTTGTGCACCTTCCTTTGGCCATGCATGGTGATTTTTCATTCAGTGCACCGCAAGGTACATGTATCATATTTTTTACCAAAATATCATATAAGCCCTTATCGACATTTTAATCAGGTATTTCAGCGGAAATCACATCGTCAATTTCATTAGAAGTAATTTTATCATGTAGCCAGATTAAAATATGTGCGTGTGGCAATCCTCGTTTTTGCCATTCCACTGAGTACATCCAGCATCGCACTGACCCAAACACTTTACGTTTTACTATGTAGTTTATCAGTGATTTAAAATTTTGTCGGAAGACACGGGCCGTAATGTCATGTCTATGAACCACCGATTGTCCTTGAAGTAAAAGCTGCTGTATCTCGTCCCAAGATTGATTACATGTAAATGTAATAAATAAAATCTGGACGACCATAGAGAGAGCATCTTGAGCATAATCATGCATATGACGGGGCTGCCAGCATATGACGAAAGTAAAATCGGTAATCTTCCAACGTTATTGGTATTACTGTTATTTACAACTGCATCTCGAAAATGAAAATATTGAGCGGATCTTGGTCTGATTCAGACGGATAAATAGCAAACGTTCTGATTCAATCTTTGCATACATATCAATGATGTATTGATGAAACAATTGACGGCATTTTAAAATATAATATTTATTATATTTACATTTTATAATTCAATTGACGGCATTTTAATTATAATATATCAGTTCGAATCTAGCATTCATTCAATGCAGTCGTTTCGCTAGCTCTGACAGTTGGTGACGTGTGATTATTGGCACAAGTATTTTGGATGCTCGGATATTTGGATATTTTTAAGGATAAATGTAGTCAGTGCATCTGATTTGATCTGAATTGAATAAATTCATTTTTCTCTCGACTAAGTGAAAAGCATAGTGAGAGTATACAGATTTAAAAACGAAACTGGACGGATTGTTTGGCTCATAATTAAGGAAGACGATTTGGCACGAGATTACGACTAAACGGTCTGATTTTCAGATTTTAATTATCGAAAGAGGAGTTGGAGTATCTTCGAGCCGACAAGAACAATTTTTGGCGGTCTTTCACAATATGGTGGGAGAAGACGCACCATAGTTAGTGCTTGATCAGATTAACGCAAAACTCGGCTTATTGCCATAAGTGATGACAGAGATAAGCTTCATTAAAGGACAGTTCGCACACATTAATGCAGAAAACCAAAGGCTTAGTCAAGAACTTGTAGTAACAAGGAAAGAGCTTAGTGAAGCAAACCACCATATTCGGTATATAGAAACCGAAGCGAAGAGAACGAACTTGATTATTTACAACTTAGGACAGAGAGACCCACCATTACCTACGCTTAAAGAAGAAGTGTTGTTGTATCTGAATACCCGAATTTCGTCTTTAAAGCTCCATCGTAGCGAGGTAAAGGATGTTTTCCGGATGAGGTCTGGAGCAATTTTGCTGAAATTACAGTACGCCGACACCCGAAACGTTATTCTTAAAAGCGGCAGTGATTTTCGGAATGACGGAGTGTCTATGACCCCGGACTACATATTGGAGGAAAGAAATGCGCGAAGCCACTTAAAAATAGTCATGAACCAAGCAATTGAAGAGGGGAAACCCGTCAGATTACGGGGGGCAAAACTTTTTGTCAATGGAACTCTCTTGGTTTATGATGAAGAGAGTAAAAAAGTGAAAGAGGTCACCCGAAAAAATACAACAACGCCTAGGTCCCCCCGTGGTCGAAGTGACTCTCAGAGCTCAATGGATAGTGCCTCCTCGGCCCAGACAGTAGTAAACGCGGCGATCACGACCGAAATTCACCAGGAACTGAATAGTCAGACTAGTGCGACAGAAGTAATTGCTGGAAAATCTGGGTTGAACCCAAGGCCTAAGCCCTCCAGGAAAGCGGATCAGATGACCAGCCCAGAAGGACGCAATAAGCTGAATAATCGTTCACAAAGACCACAGAGCCAGCCAATTTGGAAAGCGCACGAAAACAGAGGAGGTCCGAGATATGACACCCCCAATGTTAGAAGAGGCGGAAGCACAGCAGACTACTACAGAATAAATTATCCGGACCGAACCAGAGACCGGTACGATGAAAATATGGAAGACTCAAACTAGCATGCCGACGGCCATGCCCAAACTATGAAAATGATCACTTGGAACGTCCAGGGGCTAAAGAACAAATATAAGCAAATATCGAAAGACATGAGTGCATTTGACGTTGGGTTTTTAGTGGAAACTTGGCATGACCCCAACGAAACGCTACTGTTTGACAGATTTTATGTAGAAAAAGTGTCAAGAAGAGAGTCGACGAACAGAAGATATTACGGGGGTATTATCGTCCTGCTAAAGTGTAAAAGTGTGTCAAAATACCAGAGATTATGCAGTAAGTCGGAAAATATAATTTGGGTCAAAGTTCTTTTTTTTTGACAGACGGCAGATAGTAATCGGATCTATTTACTTACCACCACAGAACAGTTCCTACACAAATGAAGATACTTGGGATATTCTGGAAAAAGAGATTGAAGAAATGAAATTTAAATACCATGACCATAGTGTAACGCTACTGGGAGACTTTAACGCGTACACCAGCGTGAAAAAAGAAGTAGTGGATGCAGTGATTTGTGAGGAAGTGGTTCCAGCTCCTAAGGCTTACAGGATTACAAGAAGTAGCATGGACGAAGGTAGGAAGTTGAATATTTGGGGTAAAAGGCTTTTGGATTTTTGTGGAGAAAATGGGCTAGTTATAGGGAATGGGAGGTTTGGGAATGATAAGGGTAAGGGGGACTTTACGTGTTGTACGGGTGTGAAAGGGAGTGTTATTGATTATGTACTGGTGGACGTCTCCCTCGCAATGGATGTTAGAAATGTAGAAGTTCTCCCCTTTGTAGGTTCAGATCATTTCCCAGTTTTAACAGAAATCTTGCAAAAGTTTCCGACGAATGCTCTACAAACACAGCATAGAGGAAATTTCCAGAGAAAAGAAATTTTAAAAAGAGAAATGTGGAAATCAGAAATACACAAAATGGAAGAAAGATTACTTGATAAGAAGGTCCAAGAGGAACTGAAGGTCTCGAAAGAAGGTAAATTACCAGTCGATCAGATGTTCGACGGGCTAAACGGAATTATTCATGAAATAACGCCTAAAGTGTCCCTTGAGAGCGAGCGAAAGGAATTTTTTGATGATGAATGTTTAGCAAGGAAAAAAGAATTGATGCAAATAGTAGAAAAAGTGAAGGCCCTCAAAGAGAACCCCCTAAAAGTGACAGTAGTTCTCCAGATGAAAGCTATCCAGCGATATTATAAACAGTTATTGAAACAAAAAAAAGAGAAGCGGAAATAAGGGATATAAAACAATTATCGGAGAGTTTTAAAATGAATGGCATGAAAGTATTTGGAGGAAAATTCAAAACCCTGAGAAAAGAAAATCTATGCCCAGAACCAGAAACATGGCCACCATATTTTGAAATAGGAAACGATACAACACCTCTTGGAGTGCTAAATTCTGTCCCGACGGAGGGAACTTGTTTCCCACTCCAAGAGCATGAGTACAGTTTGCTGGAGGAAACAAAGGAGGAGGAAATAAAAAACATTTTGAAGAATCAGAAAGGGGGCACAGTGCCGGGGCTGGATGGAATCCCTATTATGGTTTATAGAAGGTTCGCACTGTCATTCGCTCCCATAATGGTCCTCATCTTCAATGCAATTCTTAGCACATGTAAATGGCCCGAAGCATGGAAGACGTCAGTAATTTTGCCGCTTTTCAAAAAGGGAAATACGGAGGAACACTCCAACTATAGATCCATATCCCTAATTCTATCGATGAGTAAAATATTTGAAAAAATTATTGATGTGAGACTGTCAAAATGGCTTGAAGTGTACAAAAAAATTAAAGAAGAGCAAGGAGGCTTCCGGGTCGGATACAATACAGTAGAAAGAATGTTTGTACTGCATGCCCTTTCTGAAAAATATGGAAGAGGAAAAACAAATTTTACTTGGCTTTTTTAGACCTCCAAAAAGCTTTCGATAGCGTGGATAGGGAATTACTGATAATGGAATTATTTAAAATTGGACTACCAGGTCATTTTGCACAGCTGGTAGCTAATATGTATGGAAGTACAAAAGCAGTCATTAGAGTGTTTGGAAAAGGAGACTCAAGGATATTTGAACAGACAAGAAGTGCTAAACAAGGAAGTGCCCTGTCACCTCGGCTATTCCGAATATTCGTAAACGACATTGTAGAACTCTTGGAGAAAAGATGGGCCCCAACCGTTAAGCTCGGCAACAGAACGACTTCGGCTCTGCTGTTCACCGACGACATGGCATTAGTAGCGAAAACAGCTCGCGAACTACAAATTTTAATTGACCTGATGGCAGAATACCTTGAATCGAAGAAACTACGTCTAAACCTCGGGAAGACGGAGATAATGATCTTCAATA
>NW_027067308.1:0-14238 GCF_032884065.1 Artemia franciscana | reverse complement strand
TTTCCTATTTCAAAAGTTTTAGTTTTCGAGGGTAATAGCTAGGTCTGTTGAAAAAATGAAGATATTAGACTATTTTATGATTGCACATGGTAAAGAATGTGATTAAAGGCTCTTTTCCTATTTCAAAAGTTTTAGTTTTCGAGGGTAATAGCTACGTATGTTGAAAAAATGAAGATATTAGACTATTTTATGATTGCACATGGTAAAGAATGTGATTAAAGGCTCTTTTCCTATTTCAAAAGTTTTAGTTTTCGAGGGTAATAGCTAAGTATGTTGAAAAAATGAAGATATTAGACTATTTTATGATTGCACATGGTAAAGAATGTGATTAAAGGCTCTTTTCCTATTTCAAAAGTTTTAGTTTTCGAGGGTAATAGCTACGTATGTTGAAAAAATGAAGATATTAGACTATTTTATGATTGCACATGGTAAAGAATGTGATTAAAGGCTCTTTTCCTATTTCAAAAGTTTTAGTTTTCGAGGGTAATAGCTACGTATGTTGAAAAAATGAAGATATTAGACTATTTTATGATTGCAATGGTAAAGAATGTGATTAAAGGCTCTTTTCCTATTTCAAAAGTTTTAGTTTTCGAGGGTAATAGCTACGTATGTTGAAAAAATGAAGATATTAGACTATTTTATGATTGCACATGGTAAAGAATGTGATTAAAGGCTCTTTTCCTATTTCAAAAGTTTTAGTTTTCGAGGGTAATAGCTAGGTCTGTGGAAAAAATGAAGATATTAGACTATTTTATGATTGCACATGGTAAAGAATGTGATTAAAGGCTCTTTTCCTATTTCAAAAGTTTTAGTTTTCGAGGGTAATAGCTACGTATGTTGAAAAAATGAAGATATTAGACTATTTTATGATTGCAAATGGTAAAGAATGTGATTAAAGGCTCTTTTCCTATTTCAAAAGTTTTAGTTTTCGAGGGTAATAGCTAGGTCTGTGGAAAAAATGAAGATATTAGACTATTTTATGATTGCACATGGTAAAGAATGTGATTAAAGGCTCTTTTCCTATTTCAAAAGTTTTAGTCTCGAGGGTAATAGCTAGGTCTGTTGAAAAAATGAAGATATTAGACTATTTTATGATTGCACATGGTAAAGAATGTGATTAAAGGCTCTTTTCCTATTTCAAAAGTTTTAGTTTTCGAGGGTAATAGCTAGTATGTTGAAAAAATGAAGATATTAGACTATTTTATGATTGCACATGGTAAAGAATGTGATTAAAGGCTCTTTTCCTATTTCAAAAGTTTTAGTTTTCGAGGGTAATAGCTGTATGTTGAAAAAATGAAGATATTAGACTATTTTATGATTGCACATGGTAAAGAATGTGATTAAAGGCTCTTTTCCTATTCAAAAGTTTTAGTTTTCGAGGGTAATAGCTAGGTCTGTGAAAAAATGAAGATAATTAGACTATTTTATGATTGCAAATGGTAAAGAATGTGATTAAAGGCTCTTTTCCTATTTCAAAAGTTTTAGTTTTCGCGGGTAAGAGCTGTCTGTGGAAAAAATGAAGATATTAGACTATTTTATGATTGCACATGGTAAAGAATGTGATTAAAGGCTCTTTTCCTATTTCAAAAGTTTTAGTTTTCGAGGGTAATAGCTACGTATGTTGAAAAAATGAAGATATTAGACAATTTTATGATTGCACATGGTAAAGAATGTGATTAAAGGCTCTTTTCCTATTTCAAAAGTTTAGTTTTCGAGGGTAATAGCTACATATGTTGAAAAAATGAAGATATTAGACAATTTTATGATTGCACATGGTAAAGAATGTGATTAAAGGCTCTTTTCCTATTTCAAAAGTTTTAGTTTTCGAGGGTAATAGCTACGTATGTTGAAAAAATGAAGATATTAGACTATTTTATGATTGCAAATGGTAAAGAATGTGATTAAAGGCTCTTTTCCTATTTCAAAAGTTTTAGTTTTGAGGGTAATAGCTAGGTCTGTGGAAAAAATGAAGATATTAGACTATTTTATGATTGCACATGGTAAAGAATGTGATTAAAGGCTCTTTTCCTATTTCAAAAGTTTTAGTTTTCGAGGGTAATAGCTACGTATGTTGAAAAAATGAAGATATTAGACTATTTTATGATTGCAAATGGTAAAGAATGTGATTAAAGGCTCTTTTCCTATTTCAAAAGTTTTAGTTTTCGAGGGTAATAGCTGTCTGTTGAAAAAATGAAGATATTAGACAATTTTATGATTGCACATGGTAAAGAATGTGATTAAAGGCTCTTTTCCTATTTCAAAAGTTTTAGTTTTCGAGGGTAATAGCTACGTATGTTGAAAAAATGAAGATATTAGACTATTTTATGATTGCACATGGTAAAGAATGTGATTAAAGGCTCTTTTCCTATTTCAAAAGTTTTAGTATTCGAGGGTAATAGCTAGGTCTGTTGAAAAAATGAAGATATTAGACTATTTTATGATTGCACATGGTGAAGAATGTGATTAAAGGCTCTTTTCCTATTTCAAAAGTTTTAGTTTTCGAGGGTAATAGCTACGTATGTTGAAAAAATGAAGATATTAGACTATTTTATGATTGCACATGGTAAAGAATGTGATTAAAGGCTCTTTTCCTATTTCAAAAGTTTTAGTTTTCGAGGGTAATAGCTAGTATGTTGAAAAAATGAAGATATTAGACTATTTTATGATTGCACATGGTAAAGAATGTGATTAAAGGCTCTTTTCCTATTTCAAAAGTTTTAGTTTTCGAGGGTAATAGCTACGTATGCTGAAAAAATGAAGATATTAGACTATTTTATGATTGCACATGGTAAAGAATGTGATTAAAGGCTCTTTTCCTATTTCAAAAGTTTTAGTTTTCGAGGGTAATAGCTACGTATGTTGAAAAAATGAAGATATTAGACTATTTTATGATTGCACATGGTAAAGAATGTGATTAAAGCTCTTTTCCTATTTCAAAAGTTTTAGTTTTCGAGGGTAATAGCTACGTATGTTGAAAAAATGAAGATATTAGACTATTTTATGATTGCAAATGGTAAAGAATGTGATTAAAGGCTCTTTTCCTATTTCAAAAGTTTTAGTTTTCGAAGGGTAATAGCTAGGTCTGTGGAAAAAATGAAGATATTAGACTATTTTATGATTGCACATGGTAAAGAATGTGATTAAAGGCTCTTTTCCTATTTCAAAAGTTTTAGTTTTCGAGGGTAATAGCTACGTATGTTGAAAAAATGAAGATATTAGACTATTTTATGATTGCACATGGTAAAGAATGTGATTAAAGGCTCTTTTCCTATTTCAAAAGTTTTAGTTTTCGAAGGTAATAGCTAGGTCTGTGGAAAAAATGAAGATATTAGACTATTTTATGATTGCACATGGTAAAGAATGTGATTAAAGGCTCTTTTCCTATTTCAAAAGTTTTAGTATTCGAGGGTAATAGCTAGGTCTGTTGAAAAAATGAAGATATTAGACTATTTTATGATTGCACATGGTGAAGAATGTGATTAAAGGCTCTTTTCCTATTTCAAAAGTTTTAGTTTTCGAGGGTAATAGCTACGTATGTTGAAAAAATGAAGATATTAGACTATTTTATGATTGCAAATGGTAAAGAATGTGATTAAAGGCTCTTTTCCTATTTCAAAAGTTTTAGTTTTCGAGGGTAATAGCTGTCTGTGGAAAAAATGAAGATATTAGACTATTTTATGATTGAACATGGTAAAGAATGTGATTAAAGGCTCTTTTCCTATTTCAAAAGTTTTAGTTTTCGAGGGTAATAGCTACGTATGTGAAAAAATGAAGATATTAGACTATTTTATGATTGCAAATGGTAAAGAATGTGATTAAAGGCTCTTTTCCTATTTCAAAAGTTTTAGTTTTCGCGGGTAATAGCTGTCTGTGGAAAAAATGAAGATATTAGACTATTTTATGATTGCAATGGTAAAGAATGTGATTAAAGGCTCTTTTCCTATTTCAAAAGTTTTAGTTTTCGAGGGTAATAGCTACGTATGTTGAAAAAATGAAGATATTAGACAATTTTATGATTGAACATGGTAAAGAATGTGATTAAAAGGCTCTTTTCCTATTTCAAAAGTTTTAGTTTTCGAGGGTAATAGCTACGTATGTTGAAAAAATGAAGATATTAGACAATTTTATGATTGCACATGGTAAAGAATGTGATTAAAGGCTCTTTTCCTATTTCAAAAATTTTAGTTTTCCAGGGTAATAGCTACGTATGCTGAAAAAATGAAGATATTAGACTATTTTATGATTGCACATGGTAAAGAATGTGATTAAAGGCTCTTTTCCTATTTCAAAAGTTTTAGTTTTCGAGGGTAATAGCTACGTATGTTGAAAAAATGAAGATATTAGACTATTTTATGATTGCAATGGTAAAGAATGTGATTAAAGGCTCTTTTCCTATTTCAAAAGTTTTAGTTTTCGAGGGTAATAGCTACGTATGTTGAAAAAATGAAGATATTAGACAATTTTATGATTGCACATGGTAAAGAATGTGATTAAAGGCTCTTTTCCTATTTCAAAAGTTTAGTTTTCGAGGGTAATAGCTACGTATGTTGAAAAAATGAAGATATTAGACTATTTTATGATTGCACATGGTAAAGAATGTGATTAAAGGCTCTTTTCCTATTTCAAAAGTTTTAGTTTTCGAGGGTAATAGCTACGTATGTTGAAAAAATGAAGATATTAGACTATTTTATGATTGCAAATGGTAAAGAATGTGATTAAAGGCTCTTTTCCTATTTCAAAAGTTTTAGTTTTCGAGGGTAATAGCTACGTATGTGAAAAAATGAAGATATTAGACTATTTTATGATTGCACATGGTAAAGAATGTGATTAAAGGCTCTTTTCCTATTTCAAAAGTTTTAGTTTTCGAGGGTAATAGCTACGTATGTTGAAAAAATGAAGATATTAGACTATTTTATGATTGCACATGGTAAAGAACGTGATTAAAGGCTCTTTTCCTATTTCAAAAGTTTTAGTTTTCGAGGGTAATAGCTACGTATGTTGAAAAAATGAATATATTAGACCATTTTATGATTGCAAATGGTAAAGAATGTGATTAAAGGCTCTTTTCCTATTTCAAAAATTTATGTTTTCGAGGGAAATAGCTACGTATATTGAAAAAATGAAGATATTAGACTATTTTATGATCGCAAATGGTAAAGAATGTGATTAAAGGCTCTTTTCCTATTTCAAAAGTTTTAGTTTTTGAGGGTAATAGCTACGTATGTTGAAAAAATGAAGATATTAGACTATTTTATGATTGCAAATGGTAAAGAATGTGATTAAAGGCTCTTTTCCTATTTCAAAAGTTTTAGTTTTCAAAGGTAATAGCTAGGTCTGTGGAAAAAATGAAGATATTAGACTATTTTATGATTGCACATGGTAAAGAATGTGATTAAAGGCTCTTTTCCTATTTCAAAAGTTTTAGTTTTCGAGGGTAATAGCTACGTATGTTGAAAAAATGAAGATATTAGACAATTTTATGATTGCACATGGTAAAGAATGTGATTAAAGGCTCTTTTCCTATTTCAAAAGTTTTAGTTTTCGAGGGTAATAGCTACGTATGTTAAAAAAAATGAAGATATTAGACTATTTTATGATTGCACATGGTAAAGAATGTGATTAAAGGCTCTTTTTCTATTTCAAAAGTTTTAGTTTTCGAGGGTAATAGCTACGTATGTAAAAAAAATGAAGATATTAGACAATTTTATGATTGCACATGGTAAAGAATGTGATTAAAGGCTCTTTTCCTATTTCAAAAGTTTTAGTTTTCGAGGGTAATAGCTACGTATATTGAAAAAATGAAGATATTAGACTATTTTATGATCGCAAATGGTAAAGAATGTGATTAAAGGCTCTTTTCCTATTTCAAAAGTTTTAGTTTTCGAGGATAATAGCTACGTATGTTGAAAAAATGAAGATATTAGACTATTTTATGATTGCCAATGGTAAAGAATGTGATTAAAGGCTCTTTTCTGTTTCAAAAGTTTTAGTTTTCAAAGGTAATAGCTAGGTCTGTGGAAAAAATGAAGATATTAGACTCTTTTATGATTGCACATGGTGAAGAATGTGATTAAAGGCTCTTTTCCTATTTCAAAAGTTTTAGTTTTCGAGGGTAATAGTTATGTATGTTGAAAAAATGAAGATATTAGACTATTTTATGATTGCAAATGGTAAAGAATGTGATTAAAGACTCTTTTCCTATTTCAAAAGTTTTAGTTTTCGAGGGTTATAGCTACGTATGTTGAAAAAATGAAGATATTAGACTATTTTATGATTGCACATGGTAAAGAATGTGATTAAAGGCTTTTTCCTATTTCAACAGTTTTAGTTTTCGAGGGTAATAGCTACGTATGTTGAAAAAATGAAGATATTAGACTATTTTATGATTGCAAATGGTAAAGAATGTGATTAAAGGCTCTTTTTCTATTTCAAAAGTTTTAGTTTTCGAGGGTAATAGCTTCGTATGTTAAAAAAATGAAGATATTAGACTATTTCATGATTGCACATGGTAAAGAGTGTGATTAAAGGCTCTTTTCCTATGTCAAAAGTTTACCATGTCGACTGACGTCATGTTTGTTGATTGAAGAAATTAAACACTGGGACATCGGGACACAAATGACAACCGGGACACCGGGACATAGGAAATATAAATGACGACCGGGACACTAAAAGTGAAAGCGACCGGGACACAAGGAATGTTCGATTAGCAATCACCATCAACAAAGCAGCGGGACACAAATGACGACCGGGACACAGGGAATATAAATGGGGACCAGGACACTCAAAGAAAAATTACAGACCAGGAAACCGGAACACAAATGACGACCGGGACATAAATGACGACCGGGACACAGGGAATATAAATGACGACCAAGACACTCAAAGAGAAATTACAGACTGGGACACCGGGAAACAAATGACGACCGGGACACAGGGAAACAACAACAACGGGGACGCCGGGGGGCACAGGGGGATATATAAATGACGACAGGGACACAGAGAATGTTCGATTAGCAATCACCATCAACAAAGCTCAGGGGCAATCATTAGAATAATGAGGTAGAGATCTGAATACAGATTGTTTTTCCCATGGACAATTATATGTTGCATGTTCAAGAGTCGGTAAACCTGACAATCTATTTATATGCACAGACAATGGGACAGCCAAGAATGTTGTACATTCGCAAGTTTTACGTAGTTAAATATATATATATATATATATATATATATATATATATATATATATATATATATATATATATATCTATATTCACAGGTGGGACACAGGGACACAACTACAATGGCACGGACCTAATATGGCGCGTAACGACTGGTGCCCACGGGGGGGCTTGGGGGGTGCGAAGCACCCCCACCAACTAGTTGTTGGGGTGGCGAAGCGCCACCCAAACAGCTAGTAGGGAATATAAATGACGACCGGGACACTCAAAGAGAAAGCAACCGTGGCACAAGGAATGTTCGATTAGCAATCACCATCAACAAAGCACCGGGAAACAAATGACGACCGGGACACAGGGAATATTAATTACGACCAGGACACTCAAAGAGAAATTACAGACCGGGACACCGGAACACAAGTGACGACCGGGAAAATAATGACGACCGGAAAAAAATGACGACCGGGACACCAGGAATAATAATGACGACCGCGACACTCAAAGAGAAATTACAGACTGGGACACCGGGACACAAATGACGACCGGGACACAAGGAAACAACAACAACGGGGACGCCAGGGGCACAGGGAGATATATAAATGACGACAGGGACACAGGGAATGTTCGATTAGCAATCACCATCAACAAAGCTCAAGGACAATCATTAGAATAATGAGGTTTAGATCTGAATACAGATTGTTTTTCCCATGAACAATTATATATTGCATGTTCAAGAGTCAGTGAACATGACAATCTATTTATATGCACAGACAATGGGACAGCCAAGAATGTTGTATATTCGCAAGTTTTACGTAATTAAAAATATATATATATATATATATATATATATATATATATATATATATATATATATATATATATATATATATATATATATATATATATATATATATATTCACAGGTGGGACACAGGGACACAACTACAATGGCGCGTAACTAATATGGCGCGTAACGACCTACGTGCGTGGGGGGCGTGGGGGGCGTGGGGGGGGGATGAAAAGCCCCCGCCAACTACGTGCTGCTGCGGCAACGACACAAATGACGACCGGGACACCGGGACACAGGAAGCGCCCGAACCAACTAGGTGTTAGGGTGGCGTGAACCTACAATGGCAACAGTCAAGGAAGCTGCTAAAAAAAAGCTGCTTAAAAAAATAACTTCCAAAACTGAAGCTCCTGCACAAAAAAAAAATAAAAAGAAAAGAGAAAAAAACTAAAAAAAACTAAAAAAAAAGGTAAAAACCAAAAAAAACTAAAAAGAAAAAAAGGGGAAAATCACAAAAATTTATTTCATCATATACCAATTGAAAAACAAATGTATATACAGACCAAGACACCGGGACACAAATGACGACCGGAACACAGGAAATATAAATGACGACCGGGACACTCAAAGATAAATTACAGACTGGGACACCGGGACACGCTTCGCCATCCCAACACCTAGTTGGTGGGGGTGCTTCGTGCCCCCCCAAGCCCCCCCGCGGGCACCAGTCGTTACGCGCCATATTAGTTACGTGCCATTGTAGTTGTGTCCCTGTGTCCCACCTGTGAATATAGATATATATATATATATATATATATATATATATATATATATATATACATATATATATATATATATATATATATATATATATGTATATATATTTATATATTTTTAACTACGTAAAACTTGCGAATGTACATCATTATTGGCCGGTATAGATCTGAATCGGATTGTTTTCCCTCGGACAATTACAAGTTAAAGAATGTGATTAAAGGCTCTTTTCCTATTTCAAAAGTTTTAGTTTTCGAGGGTAATAGCTACGTATGTTGAAAAAAAGAAGATATTAGACTATTTTATGATTAAAATGGTAAAGAATGTGATTAAAGGCTCTTTTCCTATTTCAAAAGTTTTAGTTTTCGAAAATAATAGCTACGTATGTTGAAAAAATGAAGATATTAGACTATTTTATGATTGCAAATGGTAAAGAATGTGATTAAACGCTCTTTTCCTATGTCAAAAGTTTTAGTTTTCGAGGGTAATAGCTACGTATGCTGAAAAAAAGAAGATATTAGACTATTTTATGATTGCAAATGGTAATGAATGTGATTAAAGGCTCTTTTCCTATGTCAGAAGTTTTAGTTTTCGAGGGTAATAGCTACGTATGTTGAAAAAATGAAGATATTAGACAATTTTATGATTGCACATGGTAAAGAATGTGATTAAAGACTCTTTTCCTATTTCAAAAGTTTTAGTTTTCGAGGGTAATAGCTACGTATGTTGAAAAAATGAAGATATTAGACTATTTTATGATTGCAAATGGTAAAGAATGTGATTAAAGGCTCTTTTCCTATTTCAAAAGTTTTAGTTTTCGAGGGTAATAGCTACGTATGTTGAAAAAATGAAGATATTAGACTATTTTATGATTAAAAATGGTAAAGAATGTGAATAAAGGCTCTTTTCCTATTTCAAAAGTTTTAGTTTTCGAAAATAATAGCTACGTATGTTGAAAAAATGAAGATATTAGACTATTTTATGATTGCAAATGGTAAAGAATGTGATTAAAGGCTTTTTCCTATTTCAACAGTTTTAGTTTTCGAGGGCAATAGCTACGTATGTTGAAAAAATGAAGATATTAGACTATTTTATGATTGCAAATGGTAAAGAATGTGATTAAAGGCTCTTTTTCTATTTCAAAAGTTTTAGTTTTCGAGGGTAATAGCTTCGTATGTTAAAAAAATGAAGATATTAGACTATTTCATGATTGCACATGGTAAAGAGTGTGATTAAAGGCTCTTTTCCTATGTCAAAAGTTTACCATGTCGACTGACGTCATGTTTGTTGATTGAAGAAATTAAACACTGGGACATCGGGACACAAATGACAACCGGGACACCGGGACATAGGAAATATAAATGACGACCGGGACACTAAAAGTGAAAGCGACCGGGACACAAGGAATGTTCGATTAGCAATCACCATCAACAAAGCAGCGGGACACAAATGACGACCGGGACACAGGGAATATAAATGGGGACCAGGACACTCAAAGAAAAATTACAGACCAGGAAACCGGAACACAAATGACGACCGGGACATAAATGACGACCGGGACACAGGGAATATAAATGACGACCAAGACACTCAAAGAGAAATTACAGACTGGGACACCGGGAAACAAATGACGACCGGGACACAGGGAAACAACAACAACGGGGACGCCGGGGGGCACAGGGGGATATATAAATGACGACAGGAACACAGAGAATGTTCGATTAGCAATCACCATCAACAAAGCTCAGGGGCAATCATTAGAATAATGAGGTAGAGATCTGAATACAGATTGTTTTTCCCATGGACAATTATATGTTGCATGTTCAAGAGTCGGTAAACCTGACAATCTATTTATATGCACAGACAATGGGACAGCCAAGAATGTTGTACATTCGCAAGTTTTACGTAGTTAAAAATATATATATATATATATATATATATATATATATATATATATATATATATATATATATATATATCTATATTCACAGGTGGGACACAGGGACACAACTACAATGGCACGGACCTAATATGGCGCGTAACGACTGGTGCCCACGGGGGGGCTTGGGGGGTGCGAAGCACCCCCACCAACTAGTTGTTGGGGTGGCGAAGCGCCACCCAAACAGCTAGTAGGGAATATAAATGACGACCGGGACACTCAAAGAGAAAGCAACCGTGGCACAAGGAATGTTCGATTAGCAATCACCATCAACAAAGCACCGGGAAACAAATGACGACCGGGACACAGGGAATATTAATTACGACCAGGACACTCAAAGAGAAATTACAGACCGGGACACCGGAACACAAGTGACGACCGGGAAAATAATGACAACCGGAAAAAAATGACGACCGGGACACCAGGAATAATAATGACGACCGCGACACTCAAAGAGAAATTACAGACTGGGACACCGGGACACAAATGACGACCGGGACACAAGGAAACAACAACAACGGGGACGCCAGGGGCACAGGGAGATATATAAATGACGACAGGGACACAGGGAATGTTCGATTAGCAATCACCATCAACAAAGCTCAAGGACAATCATTAGAATAATGAGGTTTAGATCTGAATACAGATTGTTTTTCCCATGAACAATTATATATTGCATGTTCAAGGGTCAGTGAACATGACAATCTATTTATATGCACAGACAATGGGACAGCCAAGAATGTTGTATATTCGCAAGTTTTACGTAATTAAAAATATATATATATATATATATATATATATATATATATATATATATATATATATATATATATATATATATATATATATATATATATTCACAGGTGGGACACAGGGACACAACTACAATGGCGCGTAACTAATATGGCGCGTAACGACCTACGTGCGTGGGGGGCGTGGGGGGCGTGGGGGGGGATGAAAAGCCCCCGCCAACTACGTGCTGCTGCGGCAACGACACAAATGACGACCGGGACACCGGGACACAGGAAGCGCCCGAACCAACTAGGTGTTAGGGTGGCGCGAACCTACAATGGCAACAGTCAAGGAAGCTGCTAAAAAAAAGCTGCTTAAAAAAATAACTTCCAAAACTAAAGCTCCTGCACAAAAAAAAAATAAAAAGAAAAGAGAAAAAAACTAAAAAAAACTAAAAAAAAAGGTAAAAACCAAAAAAAACTAAAAAGAAAAAAAGGGGAAAATCACAAAAATTTATTTCATCATATACCAATTGAAAAACAAATGTATATACAGACCAAGACACCGGGACACAAATGACGACCGGAACACAGGAAATATAAATGACGACCGGGACACTCAAAGATAAATTACAGACTGGGACACCGGGACACGCTTCGCCATCCCAACACCTAGTTGGTGGGGGTGCTTCGTGCCCCCCCCAAGCCCCCCCGCGGGCACCAGTCGTTACGCGCCATATTAGTTACGTGCCATTGTAGTTGTGTCCCTGTGTCCCACCTGTGAATATAGATATATATATATATATATATATATATATATATATATATATATATATACATATATATATATATATATATATATATATATATATATATATATATATATATATATATATATATTTTTAACTACGTAAAACTTGCGAATGTACATCATTATTGGCCGGTATAGATCTGAATCGGATTGTTTTCCCTCGGACAATTACAAGTTAAAGAATGTGATTAAAGGCTCTTTTCCTATTTCAAAAGTTTTAGTTTTCGAGGGTAATAGCTACGTATGTTGAAAAAAAGAAGATATTAGACTATTTTATGATTAAAAATGGTAAAGAATGTGATTAAAGGCTCTTTTCCTATTTCAAAAGTTTTAGTTTTCGAAAATAATAGCTACGTATGTTGAAAAAATGAAGATATTAGACTATTTTATGATTGCAAATGGTAAAGAATGTGATTAAACGCTCTTTTCCTATGTCAAAAGTTTTAGTTTTCGAGGGTAATAGCTACGTATGCTGAAAAAAAGAAGATATTAGACTATTTTATGATTGCAAATGGTAATGAATGTGATTAAAGGCTCTTTTCCTATGTCAGAAGTTTTAGTTTTCGAGGGTAATAGCTACGTATGTTGAAAAAATGAAGATATTAGACAATTTTATGATTGCACATGGTAAAGAATGTGATTAAAGACTCTTTTCCTATTTCAAAAGTTTTAGTTTTCGAGGGTAATAGCTACGTATGTTGAAAAAATGAAGATATTAGACTATTTTATGATTGCAAATGGTAAAGAATGTGATTAAAGGCTCTTTTCCTATTTCAAAAGTTTTAGTTTTCGAGGGTAATAGCTACGTATGTTGAAAAAATGAAGATATTAGACTATTTTATGATTAAAAATGGTAAAGAATGTGAATAAAGGCTCTTTTCCTATTTCAAAAGTTTTAGTTTTCGAAAATAATAGCTACGTATGTTGAAAAAATGAAGATATTAGACTATTTTATGATTGCAAATGGTAAAGAATGTGATTAAACGCTCTTTTCCTATGTCAAAAGTTTTAGTTTTCGAGGGTAATAGCTACGTATGCTGAAAAAAGAAGATATTAGACTATTTTATGATTGCAAATGGTAATGAATGTGATTAAAGGCTCTGTTCCTATGTCAGAAGTTTTAGTTTTCGAAGGTAATAGCTAAGTATGTTGAAAAAATGAATATATTAGACAATTTTATGATTGCACATGGTAAAGAATGTGATTAAAGACTCTTTTCCTATTTCAAAAGTTTTAGTTTTCGAGGGTAATAGCTACGTATGTTGAAAAAATGAAGATATTAGACTATTTTATGATTGCAAATGGTAAAGAATGTGATAAAAGGCTCTTTTCCTATTTCAAAAGTTTTAGTTTTCGAAGATAATAGCTACGTATGTTGAAAAAATGAATATATTAGACTATTTTATGATTGCACCTAGTAAAGAATGTGATTAAAGGCTCTTTTCCTATTTCAAAAGTTTTAGTTTTCGAGGGTAATGGCTAAGTATGTTGAAAAAATGAAGATATTAAACAATTTTATGATTGCACATGGTAAAGCATGTGATTAAAGGCTCTTTTCCTATTTCAAAAGTTTTAGTTTTCGAGGGTAATAGCTAAGTATGTTGAAAAAATGAAGATATTAGACTATTTTATCATTGCAAATGGTAAAGAATGTGATTAAAGGCTCTTTTCCTATTTCAAAAGTTTTAATTTTCGAGGGTAATAGCTACATATGTTGAAAAAATGAAGATATTAAACAATTTAATGATTGCACATGGTAAAGCATGTGATTAAAGGCTCTTTTCCTATTTCAAAAGTTTTAGTTTTCATGGGTAATAGCTACGTATGTTGAAAAAATTAAGATATTAGACTATTTTATGATTGCAAATGGTAAAGAATGTGATTAAAGGCTTTTTTCCTATTTTAAAAGTTTTAGTTTTCGAGGGTAATAGCTACGTATGCTGAAAAAATGAAGATATTAGACTATTTTATGATTGCACATGGTAAAGAATGTGATTAAAGGCTCTTTTCCTATTTCAAAAG
>NW_027067307.1:0-14235 GCF_032884065.1 Artemia franciscana | reverse complement strand
GTCGTCATTTGTGTCCCGATGTCCCGGTCTGTAATTTCGTCAGTCGAAAACATGACGTCAGTCAACACACAAACATGACGTCACCCGACAGACCCACACACACACAGAAAACTTATTTTTATATATATAAATTGATATATATATATATATACATATATATATATATATATATATATATATATATATATATATATATATATATATATATATATATATATATACTAGATGTTGGGGTGGCGCCACCCCAACACCTAGTTGGTGGGGGCGCTTCGCGCCCCCCCCAAGCCCCCCACGCGCGTAAGTCGTTACGCGCCATTGTAGTTGTGTCCCTATGTCCCACCTGTGAATATATATATATATATATATATATATATATATATATATATATATATATATATATAATATATATATATATATATATATATATATATATATACTAGCTGTTGGGGTGGCGCTTCGCGCCAAACCCTTCGCGCCAAACCCCAATACCTAGTACAACACCTAGTACAACACCCAACCCACCCCAACACCTAGTTGGTGGGGCGCTTCGCGCCCCCCCAAGCCCCCCGCGAGCGTAAGTCGTTACGCACCGTATTAGTTATGCGCCATTGTAGTTGTGTCCCTGTGTCCCACCTGTGAATATAGATAGATTTATATATGTGTTTCAAACTACGTAACAATTGCGAATAAACAACATTCTTGGCTTTCCTATTGTCTGTGCATATACAAAGCCGTATGTACGAATAATGACGTCATATGCAAACGCTCTTTTTACAAACAAATAAACATGCATCCACACAACTCGTTTTTATATAGATAGATAAATAGATAGATACAATACAAATTAACTGCGTAAAACTTGCGAATATACAACATTCTTCGATGTCCAATTGTCGCTGCATATAAATACATTGTCAGGTTTACCGACCCTCGAACATGCAACGTACAATTGTCCATTCTTTATACAATTGCGAATATACAACATTCTTTGCTGTCCCATCGTCTGTGCATATAAATAGATTGTCAGGTTTACCGACTCTTGAACATGCAACGCATAATGGTCCATGGGAAAACAATCCGTATTCAGATCTATACCTCATGATTCTATTGATTGCCCTTGAGCTTTGTTGATGGTGATTGCTAATCGACCATTTCCTTTGTTGCCGTCGTCATTTATATATCCCCCTGTGCCCCCGGCGTCCCCGTTGTAGTTGTGTCCCTGTGTCCGGGTCATCATTTATATTCCCTGTGTCCCCGTCGTCATTTGTGTCCCGGTGTCCCAGTCTGTGATTTCTATTTGAGTGTCCCGGGCGTAATTTATATTCGTCAGGATATTGTAGGGCATCCTAGCATCGATGAGTTTAAGCAATTCTTGTCAACTGATTGTTTCGCCTATAAAGAATATTATCTCAAGGTAAGAACTGATCACCGACCACAACGATTGCCACTTTGTTGATAGTTGCGTATCAGGAGGCATCAATTCGATTGCTGTTTTTAAGCAGAAGCACTAAATTATTATTTTTGTGGAAAAGATGATATATATAAATACATATATATATTTTCTTTTAGTTTTTTTGTAGTTTTTACCTTTTTTAGTTTTTTTTTCTTCTTTTGTATTAATGCTAAAGCCAAGGTTCAAACCTGGAGCCTCTCGGACCTAGAACCTGAAACATAACGCTTTACCAACTCAGCTACTTCGGCGAGAATACATTCGTTTTGAGCAGCTTCCTCGGGTGTTCCCGGTCGTTATTTATATTCCCTCTGTCCCGGTCGTCATTTGTGTCCCGGTCTGTAATTTCTCTTTGAGTGTTTTTTTCTTTTTAGTATTTTTAATTTTTTTACATTTTTTCTTTTTTTCAGTTTTCTTTTTCTTCTTTATTTTTCAGCTTCACTATGAAATACATATAGCCGAACCTTTGTTTTTTTAACTAAAATCTGGTAGGCATTGATGGCCTTATCCAAGTCAAGATCCCAAATCCAATCATCATCGCTATCATTTTCAGTTTTGATATGTTTTGACTCTCGCTGTCCAGGTGGATCTTCATCTAACTGTTCGGTTTTGCGTTCTTTAGCCTCAAGCCTGTTTCCTTGCTGTTCTTTTGATTCCTCGGCACGCTTTCTTTTCTGACTTTCTCTATCAGCAGCAAGTGTTTTGGCATAGACTCTTTGAGCATCTTCATCGGCTTTTGCCATTGTAAGTTCATCAGTCATTTTAAACTTAAACATTAATAGATTTCTACGTGAACATATATGTCTTAAATATCTTTAATGACGTCACCGTCATAGCATAAATGACGACAACTAACTTCATGACGCCAGTCGACATAGAAACATGACGTCACCTGATCCACAGACAGACAACTTATTTTTATATATATAGATAGATATAATTCTAAAATTGTCAGGCATTTTTCTATTTTGAAATAAAAACTAAAAATTATTGCTCAGACAACATAAATATTTTTGATATTTACATAATGGCTTTAGTGGTTCTGGACTGAAAACCAAATATGCTAATCAAATTGGGAATTGCAATCTTTTAGGTTGAAAAGGCAGATCCATTGGAATCGTGAGAATGCGTGGAATTAGAAAAGCCTCACCCTCAAAAGCCCCTGTCAAGATTGTTGCCTATATTACATTATAACAGATATAACACGTCATTTGTGTCCCGGTGTCCCGGTCTGTAGTTTCGTTAGTCGACAAACATGACGTCAGACGACAAACAACTTCATGACGATATACAGCTCAATCTTTATAATGACGTCAGTCGACAAACGTGACGTCAGTCGACACACAAACATGACGTCAGTCGACAGACAGACAAACAACTTATTTATATATATATATATATATATATATATATATATATATATATATATATATATATATACTAGCTGTTGGGGTGGCACTTCGCGCCACCCCAACACCTAGTTGGCGGGGCGCTTCGCGCCCCCCCCAAGCCCCCCCGCGCGCGTAAGCCGTTACGCGCATTATTAGTTACGTGCCATTGTAGTTGTGTCCCTGTGTCCCAGCTGTGAATATAGATAGATTTATATATGTGTTTCAAACTAGGTAAAACTTGCGAATATACAACATTCTTGGCTTTCCCATTGTCTGTGCATATACAAAGCCTTATGTACTAATAATGACGTCATATGCAAACTCTCTTTTTACAAACAAACAAACATGCATACACACAACTCGTTTTTATATAGATAGATATATAGATAGATACAATACAAATTAACAGCGCAAAACTTGCGAATATGCAACATTGTTCGCTGTCAAATTGTCGCTACATATAAATAGATTGTCAGGTTTACCGACCCTCGAACATGCAACGTACAATTGTCCATGGGAAAAACAATCAGTATTAAGATCTATACCACATTTTTCTAATGATTGACCTTGAGCTTTGTTAAAGGTGATTGCAAATGCTAATCGAATTGGGAATTGCAATCTTTTAAATTGAAAAGGCAGATCCGTTGGAATCATGGGAATGCGTGGAATAAGAACAGCCTCACCCTCAAAAGGCCCTGCCAAGATTGTGGCCTCTATTAGGTTTTCCATTGTTTTTTTTTTACGGCAAGTCGCGTGCCATTGCAAAGCTTTGGTGGGTTGATATTTCTTGAAAGTATTATTGGTACACCTATTTTTAGTTGTAGCACGTGTGGTGGAAACCCTGAAAGATCTATGGAATTTAAAAATTCAGATGGATAATTAACCGCTTCATTTGGTTCCAAAACTGTGTCGACTGACTTGTAAAGGACTGCCTGGTCTCGAATCTTGGTCAAAACAATACTGTTGATTTCGTGGACGTCAATATTTTTGGGTGCGAGAATCGCTCTTTCACTTAGCCATTTATTATTTTTATAATTTTTTAGAATATTCGGAAATACTTTTTCAATCAATTCATTTTTGGACGTCACTAAATTACAGAAATCAGCAGGTAGTTGTATACGTCCTGAAATTGAGTCTACTGGGAGCTTTCCGTTTCCAATTGCCAGCAATTGATCTGCAAATGTTTGACCAGAGTCATCGTTTTGCAATCGGACACGCATATTTGTAGTTAATTTTAATATTTTTACGTGTGCCCATAAATTAGAATTTTTCAGGCAAGCATTCATTTCGTCTGCAGGAGTTGATCTAGGTATTATAGGTAATGTTTGCCTGAAATCTCCCGCAAGCAATATTAATGTACTGCCAAAGGGTTTCGACTTGCCTCTCAAATTTTTCAAGCATTGATCCAGAGCCTCGAGCGATTTTTTGTGTGCCATTGTGCACTCATCCCAAATAATAAGTTTGCATTGCTGCAATACTTTACCCATCCCAGATGATTTGGAAATATTGCACGTGGGAGTTTCTGTAGAATGCAAATTCAGAGGCAATTTCAAAGCGGAATGAGCAGTTCTTCCACCAGGCAGCAATGTTGCGGCTATTCCGGACGACACAATTGCCAACGCTATATCATTTTTTGATCGAATTGATGCCAGAATCAGTTTTATCACAAACGTTTTACCAGTATCTCCTGGCGCATCCAAAAAGAAAATTTCTCCAACGTTGTTATCGACACAATGCATTATCGTATCATAAATGTCTTTTTGTTCCGACGTTAACTTGGAAATGTTATTTTGTACATACGACAATAGATAACTCGTACTGTAACTTTGTTCACGATCCAATTCTACACATGTCGAAACAGCAGCGATACGGTTAGGTGAAGGCATTCCCAAATCCTGAAGAGGTTTGTTTGCCATACATACGCACAAATCTTCTATAATAACTAATGTGTAGTTATAAATTTCTGATGTAAAATCAAAATTCATATCTGACGTCTCTAACTGTTTTCGATGGAGTATATCTTCGGACATTTTTTACTTATATTTTTCCCATAACTCTGTAGGAGCTGATGAAGAGCAAGTTGTTTAAATGATGCCAAACAATGCACGAATTTGACTTGGGGTTGACTTTTCACACGCGTCATTGATGTAGTTATCCCAGTGTTGGTCATTCTTCAATAAATTCAGAGCTTGGCATGCAGTACGGTAAGTGTCATGTATAGTACCGTTTACAGTTCTCAAATACTCAAAGGATGTCAGACCGGGTACATTCACCAAAAGCAGGCGTAGAAAGAAGCATTCATGTTGATTGGGGTGAACGGTGTAGAGTCTTCCTATCGTGGTATCTTTGAAGATGGTAGGTTGGCCGTCTACTGACTTACCCTTTTTTCGACGTTAAAATACTTTATTTTTAGTATTCCACGTGTGATACGAAGGCACTTCAGTATACAGCAGTTTTTTGCAAAAGAATCATTTTTGCAAAGCGAAAAAAAAGCTGATAATGTTGTATCCGGTGGATTCAGGGTTGTTTGTTGCACGTTGGTTTCCGTGAAATAAACACGTTGACCATTCTGTAAATGTACCGCTAAGTGAACAACAGCTGGACTACGTTCATGTATCGGAAATGAAAGAATTTGCCAAACAGCTTCATTACTGCTTATGTATCTTCCAGCCTGATATTGTACGATTTCGTCGAAATCTTTGATTTCGGACTGCAAGCCAAAAACTGCCATGTCACTGCCTTTGTTGACGTATTTACATATGTATTTGATTGCCTTTACGGAGTTACAGTATTCAACGTTTATGTGTGCATTAAATGTTTTTGATAATAATGGGGAATATGGAACAACCCACTGGTTATCTACTTCGATGATGGTACCGTTACGCTTCTTTATTATTGCTGTTTTACCGCCATCTTCAGTAGATCTTCTTCTATATTGTGGGTAACCATCATTGCCAGTAATTGTCTTTGATACTAAAAGTCGAGGATATTGGTTTGTGCACCTTCCTTTGGCCATGCATGGTGAATTTTCGTTCAGTGCACCGTAAGGTCCATGTATCATATTTTTTACAATAATATCATGTAACCCCTTATCGACATTTTTATCAGGTATTTCAGCGGAAATCACATCATCAATTTCGTTCGAAGTAATTTTTTTATGTAGCCAGATTAGTATATGTGCATGTGGCAAACCTCGTTTTTGCCATTCCACTGAGTACATCCAGCATCTCACTGACCCAAACACTTCAAGTTTTACTATGTAGTTTATCAGTGATTTCAACTTTTGCCGGAAGACACGGGCCGTAATGTCATGCCTATGAACCGCCGATTGGCCTTGAAGTAAAAGCTGCAGTATCTCGTCCCAAGATTGATTACATGTAAATGTAATAAATAAATCTGGACGACCATAGAGACGAACATACGCAATAGCATCTTGAGCATATTCATGCATATGACGGGGACTGCCAGCATATGACGAAGGTAAAATTGTTAATCTTCCAACATTTCTGGTATTACCGTCATTTATAACTGCATCTCGCAAATGAATGTATTGTTCAGAGCGGAGCTTGGTCTGATTCAGGCGGATATATAGCAAACGTTCTGATTCAATTTTAGCATACATATCAACGACAAATTGGTGAAACAATTCACGGCATTTTAAAATATAATTTTCTTCATCCTGCCGAATCATTAGTCTATAGGAATAATAATGCATTGCACTGCATTTCTTATTCATTTCTTTGTTAGTGGCTGGATTCATCAATTTAATATTAAAGTGATAGCCGTCGGCTCCATCCCAAAAAATGATAGGATATTGTAGGGCATCGTAGCATCGATGAGTTTCAGCAATTCTTAACAACTGAGCGTTTCGCTTATGAAGAATAATATCTCGAGGTAAAAACTGATCACCGACCATAACGATTGCCACTTCGTCGATAGTTGGAGCATTGTATCTACGCACATGTTGGCCAGGAGGCGTTTTGTCAGCGGAAATAACAATTTTATGCGTATCAGTAGGCATTAAATCGATGGCTGTTTTGAACAGACGCACTAAATTATTATTTTCGTGGAAAAGATGTTGAAATTGGGAAACGATTGTCCTTTCAACATTGGGAGAAATTTCGCAACGTGCATTCAATTCGAATTCTATCACTGATGAAGTACAATTGTAAAAATTTATGATTCTCGCCTGCGAATGGTAGAAGGGACCCTGTTCTATGATAAATTTGCCCTTTTACGTTGAAAGTAGACATAAATTGATCTGGATTTTCCTTTTGGGCTCCAAACGACGTCATTTGGAAACATGAGTTGTATTTTCTGATTTTTGACAAAAAACGCTTAGATTCTGACGTAGTTCCAGTAAGGAAAGTCTTCAATGGCTCTGGTGGTGCAGCCAATAGAGGAAGTTTAACTTTTCCTGAGGCGCAACACATTCCCATTGTTTCACCATTGAATTTCAAGGCCTTGCAATAAGGACAAATTTTGGACATTGTCCCGATTTGAACCCATCTACTCAAGCTATAATCATCGACTGAGCTGTACCTGAATGCCTGGCGATAACTTTCAGGTTGCTCTGATTCCTCGGCACGCTTTCTTTTCTTACTTTCTCTATCACCAGTAAGCCTGATTTCTTGCTGTTCTTGTGATTCCTCGGCACGCTTTCTTTTCTTACTTTCTCTATCAGCAGCAAGCCTGATTTCTTGCTGTTCTTGTGATTCCTCGGCACGCCTTCTTTTTTCACTTTCTCTTTTAGCAGCAAGTCAGCTTTCGCGTTGCTCTGGTAGTTCCTCGGCACGCTTTCTTTTCTAACTTTCCCTATCAGCAGCAAGTTTTTTGGCATAGACTCTTTGAGCATCTTCATCGGCTTTTGCAATTGTAAGTTCATCAGTCATTTTAAACTTAAACATTAATAGATTTCGACGTGAACATATATGTCTTAAATATCTTTAATGACGTCACCGTCATAGCAACAATGACGACAACTAACTTCATGACGTCAGCCGACACAGAAACATGACGTCACCTGATCCACAGACAGACAACTTATTTTTATATATATATACATATATATATATATATATATATATATATATATATATATATATATATATATATATATATATATATATATATATATATATATATATATATATATATATATATATATACTAGCTGTTGTATATATAATATAAGCTAGCACATATATAAGCTAGCACCAACACCTAGTTGGTGGGGTGCTTCGCGCCCCCCAAGCCCCCCTGCGCGCGTAAGTCGTTACGCGCCATATTAGTTACGCGCCATTGTAGTTGTGTCCCTTTGTCCCACCTGTGAATATAGATAGATTTATATATGTGTTTCAAACTACTTAAAAATTGCGAATATACAACATTTTTGGCTTTCCCACTACTGGGAGCTTTCCGTTTCCAATTGCCAGCAATTGATCCGAAAATGTTTGACCAGAGTCATCGTTTTGCAATCGGACACGCATATTTGTAGTTAATTTTAATATTTTTACGTGTGCCCATAAATTAGAATTTTTCAGGCAAGCATTCATTTCGTCTGCAGGAGTTAAACTACGTAAAAATTGCGAATATACAACATTCTTGGCTTTCCCATTGTCTGTGCATATACAAAGCCGTATGTACTAATAATGACGTCATATGCAAACGCTCTTTTTACAAACAAACAAACATGCATACTTAACCGCTTCATTTGGTTCCAAAACTGTGTCGATTGACTTGTAAAGGACTGCCTGGTCTCGAATCTTGGTCAAAACAATATTGTTGATTTCGTGGACGTCTATATTTTGGGTGCGAGAATCGCTCTTTCACTTAGCCATTTATTATTTTTATAATTTTTTAGAATATTCGGAAATACTTTTTCAATCAATTCATTTTTGGACGTCACTAAATTACAGAAATCAGCAGGTAGTTGTATACGTCCTGAAATTGAGTATCGTATCATAAATGTCTTTTTTTCCGACGTTAACTTGGAAATGTTATTTTGTACATACGACAATAGATCACTCGTACTGTAACTTTGTTCACGATCCAATTCTACACATGTCGAAACAGCAGCGATACGGTTAGATGAAGGCATTCCCAAATCCTGAAGAGGTTTGTTTGCCATACGTACGCACAAATCTTCTATAATAACTAAAGTGTAGTTATAAATTTCTGATGTAAAATCAAAAGTCATATCTGACGTCTCTAACTGTTTTCGATGGAGTATATCTACGGACATTTTTGACTTGTATTTTCCCCATAACTCTGTAGGAGCTGATGGAGAGCAAGTTGTTAAAATGATGCCAAACAATGCACGAATTTCACTTGGGGTTGACGTTTCGCACGCGTCATTGATGCAGTTTTCCCAGTGTTGGTCATTCTCCAATAAATTCAGAGCTTGGCATGCACTACGGTAAGTGTCATGTATAGTACCGTTTACAGTTCTCAAATACTCAAAGGATGTCGGACCGAGTACATTCACCAAAAGCAGGCGTAGAAAGAAGCATTCATGTTTATTGGGGTGACCGGTGTAGAGTCTTCCTATCGTGGTATCTTTGAAGATGGTAGGTGGGCCGTCGACTGACTTACCCTCTTTTCGACGTTCAAATACTTTATTTTTAGTATTCCACGTGTAATACGAAGGCACTTCAGTATACAGCAGTTTTTTTGCAAAAGAATCATTTTTGCAAAGCGAAAAAAAGCTGTTAATTTTGTATCCGGTGGATTCAGGGCTCTTTGTTGCACGTTGGTTTCTGAGAAATAAACACGTTGACCATTCTGTAAATAAACCGCTAAGTGAACAACAGCTGGACTACGTTCATTTATCGAAAATGAAAGAATTCGCCAAACAGCTTCATTACTGTTTATGTATCTTCCAGCCTGATATTGTACGATTTCGTCGAAATCTTTGATTTTGGGCTGCAAGCCAAAAACTGCCATGTCACTGCCTTTGTTGACGTATTTACATATGTATTTGATTGCCTTTACGGAGTTACAGTATTCAACGTTTATGTGTGCATTAAATGTTTTTGATAATAATGGGGAATATGGAACAACCCACTGGTTATCTACTTTGATGGTGGTACCGTTGCCATTGTAGGTTCTTCAGTCATTTTACAATTAGAAATTTCTCTTTCAACGGTCTTCTTACAATTAAAAATTTGTCTTTGAACGATATTCTTAAATACCTGTGTCCTGGTCGTCATTTATATTCCCTGTGTCCCGGTCGTCATTTGTGTCCCGGTATCCCAGTCTGTAATTTCTCTTTGAGTGTCCCGGTTGTTATTTATATTCCCTCTGTCCCGGTCGTCATTTGTGTCCCGGTCTGTAGTTTCTCTTTGATTGTTTTTCTTTTTAGTATTTTTTAGTTTTTTACATTTTTTCTTTTTTCAGTTTTCTTCTTTATTTTTCAGCTTCACTATGAAATACATATTGCCGAACCTGTGTTTTTTTAACTAAAATCTGGTAGGCATTGATGACCTTATCCAAGTCAAAATCCCAAACCCAATCATCATCGCTATCATTTTCAGTTTTGATATGTTTTGACTCTCGCTGTCCAGGTGGATCTTCATCTAACTGCGCGGTTTTGCGTTCTTTAGCCTGAAGCCTGTTTCCTTGCTGCTCTTTTGATTCCTCGGCACGCTTTCTTTTCTGACTTTCTCTATCAGCAGCAAGTTTTTTGGCATAGACTCTTTGAGCATCTTCATCGGCTTTTGCCATGGTACGTTCATCAGTCATTGTAAACTTAAACATTAATAGATTTCTACGTGAACATATGTCTTAAATATCTTGAATGACGTCACCGTCAAAGCAAAAATGACGACAACTAATTTCATGACGTCAGTGGACACAGAAACATGACGTCACCTGATCCACAGACAGACAGACAACTTATTTATATATATATCTTAGATATATAAAAATAAGTTGTCTGTCTGTCTGTGTGTCAGGTGACGTCATGTTTCTTTGTCGACAGACGTCATGAAGTTAGTTGTCGTCATTTTTGCTATGACGGTGACGTCATTAATGGTATTTAAGACATTTGTACACGGAAAAATGTTTAATTGTAAAATGACCGAAGAACCTACAATGGCAACAGCCGAGGAAGCTGCTCAAAGAGTTTATGCCAAAAAACTTGCTGCTGATAGAGAAAGTAAGAAAAGAAAGCGTTCCAAGGGATCACAAGACTAGCAAGAAAACAGGGTTGCAGCTGATAGAGAAAGTAAGAAAAGAAAGCGTGCCGGGGAATCACAAGAACAGCAAGAAATCAGGCTTGCGGCTAAAGAACGCAAAACCGCGCAGTTAGATGAAAATCCACCTGGAAAGCGAGAGTCAAAACATATCAAAACTGAAAATGATAGCGATGATAGTCACCAGGACACAGGGATTGTTCGAATAGAAATTACAGACCGGGACACCGGGACACAAATGACGACCGGGACACCGGGACACAGGGAATATAAATGACGACCGGGACACTCAAAGAGAAATTACAAACTGGGACACAGGGAAACAAATGACGACCGGGACACAGGGAATATAAATGACGACCGGGACACAGGGACACATCATTAGAATAATGAGGTAAAGATCTGAATACGGATTGTTTTTCCCATGGACAATTATATGTTGCATGTTCAAGAGTCGCTAAACCTGACGATCTATTTACATGCACAGACAATGGGACAGCAAAGAATGTTGTATATTCTTATGTTTTACGTAGTTAAAAACATATATTTATATCTATCTCTATTCACAGGTGGGACACAGGGACACAACTACAATGGCGCGTAACTAATATGGCGCGTAACGACTTACGCGCGCGGGGGGGGCTTGTATATATATATATCTATATATATAAAAATAAGTTGTCTGTCTGTCTGTGGATCAGGTGACGTCATGTTTCTGTGTTGACTGACGTCATGAAATTAGTTGTCGTCATTTTTTCTTTGACGGTGACGTCATTAATGGTATTTAAGACATGCGTTAATGCGTTCACGCTGCTGATAGAGAAAGTAAGAAAAGAAAGCGTGCCGAGGAATCACAAGAACAGCAAGAAAACAGGCTTGCGGGTAAAGAGCGCAAAACCGCGCAGTCAGATGAAAATCCACCAGGAAAGCGAGAGTCAAAACATATCAAAACTGAAAATGATAGCGATGATGATTGGGTTTGGGATTTTAACTTGGATAAGGTCATCAATGCCTACCAGAGTTAAGTTAAAAAACAAAGGTTCGGCGATATGTACTTCATAGTGACGCTGAAAAATAAAGAAGAAAAAAAAAATGAAAAATGTAAAAAACTAAAAAGAAGAAACACTCAAAGATAAATTACAGACCGGGACACAAATGACGACCGACAAAGAGGGAATATAAATGACGATCGGGAACCCCAAAGAAAAATTACAGACTGGGACACCCGGACACAAATCACGACCGGGAATATAAATGACGACCGGGACACAGAGACACAACTACAACGGGGACGCCGGGGGCACAGGCGGGATATATAATTGACGACTGAGACACAGGAATTATTTGAATAGAAATTACTGACCGGCACACAAATGACGACCGGGACACTGGGACACAGGGAATATAAATGACGACCGGGACACTCAAAGAGAAATTACAAACTGGGACACCAGGACACAAATGACGACCGGGACACAGGGAATATAAATGCTATTTATATGCACAGACAATGGGACAGCGAAGAATGTTGTATATTCGCATGTTTTACGTAGTTAAAAATATATATTTATATCAATCTCTATTCACAGGGACACAGCTACAATGGCGCGTAACTAATATGGCGCGTAACGACTTACGCGCGCGGGGGGGGGCTTGGGGGGGCGCGAAGCGCCCCACCAACTAGGTGTTGGGGTGGCGCGAAGCGCCACATATATATATATATATATATATATATATATATATATATATATATATATATATATATATATATATATATATATATATATATATATATATATATATATGTATATATATATATATATATATATATATATATATATATATATATATATATATATATATATATATATATATATATATATATATATATATATATATATATATATATATATATATATCTATATATATAAAAATAAGTTGTCTGTCTGTGGATGGATGGATGGATCAGGTGACGTCACCTGAAAAAACTGGATCAGGTGACGTCAAAACTGAAAAAACTAAAAAAAGGCAAAAACTACAAAAAAACTAAAAACTAATAAAAAAATAAAAAAGCTAAAAAACTAAAAAAACTAAAACAAGGCAAAAACTACAAAAAAAACTAAAAACTAATAAAAAAGCTAAGAAACTAAAAAAACTAAAAAAAGGCAAAAACTACAAAAAAAACTAAAAACTAATAAAAAAAATATAAAAGCTAAAAAACTAAAAAAACTAAAAAAACTAAAAAAAGGTAAAAAACTAAAAAAACTAAAAACTAAAAAAAACTAAAAAAAAGGAAAAAACTGAAAAATAAGCTAAAATAAAGGTAAAAACCAATAAAAAACTAAAAAAAAACTGAAAAAACTAAAAAAAGGCAAAAACTACAAAAAAAAACTAAAAACTAATAAAAAAAGTAAAAAAGCTAAAAAACTAAAAAAACTAAAAAAACTAAAAAAAGGTAAAAAACTAAAAAAAAATAAAAAATAAAAAAAACTAAAAAAAAAAGGAAAAAACTGAAAAATAAGCTAACATAAAGGTAAAAACCAATAAAAAACTAAAAAGAAAAAAAGGAAAAAACTAAAAAAAAATTCATCTAAAAAACTGAAACAAACTAAAAAAGGTAAAAACTAAAAGAACTAAAAAGAAAAAAATAATGACGACACTCAAAGAGAAAGCGACCAGGACAAAAGGAATGTTCGATTAGCAATCAACAAAGCAAGCACCGGGACACAGGGAGTATAAATGACGACCAGGACATAAGTAAAAAAAAAATTAACAAAACTAAAAAGAAGGTAAAAACTACAAAAAAACTAAAAAGAAAAAAAAACTAAAAACTAATAAAAAAACTAAAAAATCTAAAAATCTAAATAAACTAAAAAAGAAAAAAAGGAAAAAAATAAAGGAGAAAAACAAAACTAAAAAACGAATGTATATACAGACCGGTACACCGGGATACAAATGACGACCGGGACACAGGGAATATAAATGACGACCGGGACACAGGGACACAACTACAACGGGGACACCGGGGGAAACAGGGGGATATAAATGACGACCGGGACAAAAAAACTAAAAAGAAAAAAAAAACTAAAAACTAATAAAAAAACTAAAAAATCTAAAAATCTAAATAAGCTAAAAAAGAAAAAAAAGGAAAAAAATAAAGGAGAAAAACAAAACTAAAAAACGAATGTATATACAGACCG
>NW_027067306.1:0-14223 GCF_032884065.1 Artemia franciscana | reverse complement strand
CAATCTTGGGACGAGAAACTGCAGCTTTTACTTCAAGGACAATCGGCGGTTCATAGACATGACATTACGGCCCAAGTCTTCCGGCAAAAGTTGAAATCACTGATAAACTACATAGTAAATTTTGAAGTGTTTGGGTCAGTGCGATGCTGGATGTACTCAGTGGAATGGCAAAAACGAGATTTGCCACACGCACATATACTAATCTGGCTACATAAAAAAATAACTTCGAACGAAATTGATGATGTGATTTCCGCACAAATACCTGATGAAAATTTCAATAAGGGGTTACATGATATTATTGTAAAAAATATGATACATGGACCTTGCGGAGCACTGAACGAAAATTCACCATGCATGGCCAAAGGAAGGTGCACAAAGCAATATCCTCGACTTTTAGTATCCAAAACAATTACTGGCAATGATGGTTACCCACAATATAGAAGAAGATCTACTGAAGATGGCGGTAAAACAGCAATAATAAAGAAGCGTAACGGTACCACCATCGAAGTAGATAACCAGTGGGTTGTTCCATATTCCCCATTATTATCAAAGACATTTAATGCACACATAAACGTTGAATACTGTAACTCCGTAAAGGCAATCAAATACATATGTAAATACGTCAACAAAGGCAGTGACATGGCAGTTTTTGGCTTGCAGCCCGAAATCAAAGACATCGACGAAATCGTACAATATCAGGCTGGAAGATACATAAGCAGTAATGAAGCTGTTTGGCGAATTCTTTCATTTCCGATACATGAACGTAGTCCAGCTGTTGTTCACTTAGCGGTACATTTACAGAATGGTCAACGTGTTTATTTCTCGGAACCAACGTGCAACAAAGAGCCCTGAATCCACCGGATACAAAGTTAACCGGTTTCTTTTCGCTTTGCAAAATGAATCTTTTGCAAAAAACTGCTGTATACTGAAGTGCCTTCGTATTACACGTGGAATACTAAAAATAAAGTATTTGAACGTCGAAAACAGGGTAAGTCAGTCGACGGCCAACCCACCATCTTCAAAGATGGTCGACGCCTGCTTTTGGTGAAAGTACCCGGTCCGACATCCTTTGAGTATTTGAGAACTGTAAACGGTACTATACATGACACTTACCGTAGTGCATGCCAAGCTCTGAATTTATTGGAGAATGACCAACACTGGGATAACTGCATCAATGACGCGTGCGAAACGTCAACTCCAAGTCAAATTCGTGCATTGTTTGGCATCATTTTAACAACTTGCTCTCCATCAGCTCCTACAGAGCTATGGGAAAAATATAAGTTAAAAATGTCCGAAGATATACTCCATCGAAAACAGTTAGAGACGTCAGATATGACTTTTGATTTTACATCAGAAATTTATAACTACACTTTAGTTATTATAGAAGATTTTTGCGTATGTATGGCAAACAAACCTCTTCAGGATTTGGGAATGCCTTCACCTAACCGTATCGCTGCTGTTTCGACACGTGTAGAATTGGATCGTGAACAAAGTTACAGTACGAGTGATCTATTGTCGTATGTACAAAATAAGATTTCCAAGTTAACGTCGGAACAAAAAGACATTTATGTTACGATAATACATTGTGTCGATAACAACGTTGGAGAAATTTTCTTTTTGGATGCGCCAGGAGGTACTGGTAAAACGTTTGTGATAAAACTAATTCTGGCATCAATTCGATCAAAAATGATATAGCGTTGGCAATTGCGTCGTCCGGAATAGCCGCAACATTGCTGCCTGGTGGAAGAACTGCTCATTCTGCTTTGAAATTGCCTCTGAATTTGCATTCTACAGAAACTCCCACGTGCAATATTTCCAAATCATCTAGGATGGGTAAAGTATTGCAGCAATGCAAACTTATTATTTGGGATGAGTGCACAATGGCACACAAAAAATCGCTCGAGGCTCTGGATCAATGCTTGAAAGATTTGCGAGGGAAGTCGAAACCCTTTGGCAGCACATTAATATTGCTTGCGGGAGATTTCAGGCAAACATTACCTATAATACCTAAATCAAATCCTGCATACGAAATGAATGCTTGCCTGAACAATTCTAATTTATGGGGACACGTAAAAACATTAAAATTAACGACAAATATGCGTGTCCGATTGGAAAACGATGACTCTGGTCATACATTTTCAGATCAATTGCTGGCAATTGGAAACGGAAAGCTCCCAGTAGACTCAATTTCAGGACGTATACAACTACCTGCTGATTTCTGTAATTTAGTGACGTCCAAAAATGAATTGATTGAAAAAGTATTTCCGAATATTCTAAACAATTATAAAAATAATAAATGGCTAAGTGAAAGAGCGATTCTGGCACCCAAAAATATAGACGTCCACGAAATCAACAATATTGTTTTGACCAAGATTCGAGACCAGGCAGTCCTTTCCAGGTCAGTCGACACAGTTTTGGAACCAAATGAAGCCTGAATTTTTAAATTCCGTGGATCTTTCAGGGTTTCCATATATATATATATATATATATATATATATATATATATATATATATATATATATATATATATATATATATATATATATATATATATATATATATATATATATATATATATTCATTTATATTCCCGGTATCCCGGTCGTTATTTGTGTTCCGGTGTCCCAGTCTGTAATTAATGTTTGAGTGTCCCGGGCGTCATTTATATTCCCTGTGTCCCGGTGTCCCGGTCGTCATTTGTGTCCCGGAATCCCGGTCTGTAATTTCATCAGTTGACAAACATGATGTCAGTCGACAAACAACTTCATGACGACATACAGCTCAATCCTTATAAAGACGTCAGTCGACAAACATGACATCAGTCGACACACAAACATGACGTCAGTCGACAGACACAAACAAACAACTTATTTTTATACATATATACTAGCTGTTAGGGTGGCTCTTCGCGCCACCCCAAAACCTAGTTGGTGGGGGCACTTCGTGCCCCCCTCCCAAGCCCCCCACGCGCGTAAGTTGTTACGCGCCATATTAGTTACGCGCCATTGTAGTTGTAAATATATATATATATATATATATATATATATATATATATATATATATATATATATATATATGTATATATATATATATATATATATATATATATATATATATATATATATATATATATATATATATATATATATATATATTTAACTACGTAAGACTTGCGAATATACAACATTCTTCGGTGTCCCATTGTCTGTGCATATAAATAGATTGTCAGGTGACGGTATAAATAGATGGTGATTGCTAATCGAACATTCCCTGTGTTGCCGTCGTCATTTATATATCCCCCTGTGCCCCCGGCGTCCCCGTTGTAGTTGTGTCCCTGTGTCCTGGTCGTCATTTGTATTCCCTGTGTCCCGGTTGTCATTTGTGTCCCGGTATCCCAGTTTGTAATCTCTCTTTGAGTGTCCCGGTCGTCATTTATATTCCCTCTGTCCCGGTTTCCCGGTCGCCATTTATGTCTCGATGTCCCAGTCTGTAATTTCTCTTTGAGTGTCCCGGTCGTCATTTATATTCCCTGTATCCCGGTGTCCCGGTCGTCATTTGTGTCCCGAAGTCCCGGTCTGTATATACATTCGTTTTTGAATTGGTCTTTTTTTTTAGTTTTTTACCTTATTTTAGTTTTTTTTTAGTTATACCTCATGATTCTAATGATTGCCCTTGAGCTTTGTTGGTGTTGATTGCTAATCGAACATTCCATGTGTCCCCGTCGTCATTTACATGTCCCCCTGTGCCCCCCGGTGTCTCCGTTGTAGTTATGTCCCTGTGTCCCGGTCGTCATTTATATTCCCTGTGTCTTGGTCGTCATTTGTGTCCCGGTGTCCCGGTCTGTATATACATTCGTTTTTGAATTGGTATATAATGAAATAAATTTTTGTGTTTTTCCCCTTTTTTTCTTTTTAGTTTTTTTTTTTTTTTTAGTTTTTTTTTGTAGTTTTTACCTTTTTAGTTTTTTTCATTTTTAATTTTTTTTTTTTAGTTTTGTTTTTCTCCTTTATTTTTCAGTTTTTTTACATTCGTCTTTGAATTGGTATATGATGAAATAATTCAGGCGTCATATGCGGACAGACAGACAGATAGACATAACACACAAACAACCTATTTATATATATAGACTAGCAACACCTAGTTGGTGGGGCGCTTCGCGCCCCCCCAAGCCCCCCTGTGCGCGTAAGTCGTTACGCGCCATATTAGTTACGCGCCATTGTAGTTGTGTCCCTGTGTCCCACCTGTGAATATAGATAGATTTATATATGTGTTTCAAACTACGTAAAAATTGCGAATATACAACATTCTTGGCTTTCCCACTACTGGGAGCTTTCCGTTTCCAATTGCCGGCAATTGATCTGAAAATGTTTGACCAGAGTCATCGTTTTGCAATCGGACACGCATATTTGTAGTTAATTTTAATATTTTTACGTGTGCCCATAAATTAGAATTTTTCAGGCAAGCATTCATTTCCATTCATTTCGTCTGCAGGAGTTAAACTACGTAAAAATTGCGAATATACAACATTCTTGGCTTTCCCATTGTCTGTGCATATACAAAGCCGTATGTACTAATAATGACGTCATATGCAAACGCTCTTTTTACAAACAAACAAACATGCATACACACAACTCGTTTTTATATAGATAGATAGATAGATAGATACAATAAAAATTAACTGCGTAAAACTTGCAAATATACAACATTCTTCGCTGTCCAATTGTCGCTGCATATAAATAGATTTTCAGGTTTACCGACCCTCGAACATGCAACGTACAATTGTCCATGGGAAAAACAATCAGTATTAAGATCTATACCACATTTGTCTAATGATTGACCTTGGCTTTGTTAATGGTGATTGCAAATGCTAATCGAATTGGGAATTGCAATCTTTTAAATTGAAAAGGCAGATCCGTTGGAATCATGGGAATGCGAGGAATAAGAACAGCCTCACCCCCAAAAGGCCCTGTCAAGATTGTGGCCAATATTAGGTTTTCCATTGTTTTTTTTTACGGCAAGTCGCGTGTCATTGCAAAGCTTTGGTGGGTTGATATTTCTTAAAAGTATTATTGGTACGCCTATTTTTAGTTGTAGCACGTGTGGTGGAAACCCTGAAAGATCTATGGAATTTAAAAATTCAGATGGATAATTAACCGCTTCATTTGGTTCCAAAACTGTGTCGACTGACTTGTAAAGGACTGCCTGGTCTCGAATCTTGGTCAAAACAATATTGTTGATTTCGTGGACGTCTATATTTTTGGGTGCGAGAATCGCTCTTTCACTTAGCCATTTATTATTTTTATAATTTTTTAGAATATTCGGAATACTTTTTCAATCAATTCATTTTTGGACGTCACTAAATTACAGAAATCAGCAGGTAGTTGTATACGTCCTGAAATTGAGTCTACTGGGAGCTTTCCGTTTCCAATTGCCAGCAATTGATCTGAAAATGTTTGACCAGAGTCATCGTTTTGCAATCGGACACGCATATTTGTAGTTAATTTTAATATTTTTACGTGTGCCCATAAATTAGAATTTTCAGGCAAGCATTCATTTCGTCTGCAGGAGTTGATCTAGGTATTATAGGTAATGTTTGCCTGAAATCTCCCGTATCATAAATGTCTTTTTGTTCCGACGTTAACTTGGAAATGTTATTTTGTACATACGACAATAGATCACTCTCTTCTTTATTTTTCAGCTTCACTATGAAATACATATCTCCGAACCTTTGTTTTTTTAACTAAAATCTGGTAGGCATTGATGACCTTATCCAAGTCAAAATCCCAAACCCAATCATCATCGCTATCATTTTCAGTTTTGATATGTTTTGACTCTCGCTGTCCAGGTGGATCTTCATCTAACTGCGCGGTTTTGCGTTCTTTAGCCTCAAGCCTGTTTCCTTGCTGTTCTTTTGATTCCTCGGCACGCTTTCTTTTCTGACTTTCTCTATCAGCAGCAAGTTTTTTGGCAGTTTTTTTTCTTCTTTTGTATTAATGCTAAAGCCAAGGTTCGAACCTGGAACCTCTCGGACCTAGAACCTGGAACATAACGCTTTACCAACTCAGCTACTTCGACTTGAATACATTTACCTTTTTTAGTTTTTTTTTATTTTTATTTTTATTTTTTTAGTTTTCTTTTTCTCCTTTATTTTTCATTTTTTCCTTTTTTTAGTTTTTTTATTAGTTTTTTTTCTTTTTAGTTTTTTTTTTTTAGTTCTTACCTTTTTTTTAGTGTTTTCAGTTCTTTTTTTTTTGTAGTTTTAGTTTTTGTAAGGTTCGAACCTAGAATCTCTCGAACCTAGAACCTGGAACATACCGCGTTACCAACTTAGCTACATCAGCTTGTATACTTTCGTTTTTGAATTGGTATATGATGAAATAATTCAGACGTCATATGCGGACAGACAGACAGACAGACATAACCCACAAACAACTTATTTTTATATAGATAGATATATATATATATATAGATATATATATATATTATACATATATAGTATATGTATATAGTATATATATATTTATATATATATATATATATATATATATATATATATATATATATATATATATATATATATATATATATATATATATATATCTATATATATATATATATATTTATATATATATATATATATATATATATATATATATATATATATATATATAAAATAAGTTGTTTGTCTGTCTGTCGACTGACGTCATGTTTGTGTGTCGACTGACGTCATGTTTGTCGACTGACGTCATTATAAGGATTGAGCTGTATGTCGTCATGAAGTTGTTTGTCGTCTGACGTCATGTTTGTCGACTAACGAAACTACAGACCGGGACACCGGGACACAAATGACGTGTTATGTCTGTTATAACGTAATAGAGGCAACAATCTTGACAGGGCCTTTTGAGGGTGAGGCTTTTCTTATTCCACGCATTCTCATGATTCCAATGGATCTGCTTTTCAACCTAAAAGATTGCAATTCCCAATTTGATTAGCATATTTAGTTTTCAGTCCAGAACCACTAAAGCTATTATGTAAATATCAAAAATATTTATGTTGTCTGAGCAATAATTTTTAGTTTTTATTTCAAAATAGAAAACTACCTGACAATTTTAGAATTATATCTATCTATATATATAAAAATAAGTTGTCTGTCTGTGGATCAGGTGACGTCATGTTTCTGTGTCGACTGGCGTCATGAAGTTAGTTGTCGTCATTTTTGCTATGACGGTGATGTCATTAAAGATATTTAAGACATATATGTTAACATAGAAATCTATTAATGTTTAAGTTTAAAATGACTGATGAACTTACAATGGCAAAAGCCGATGAAGATGCTCAAAGAGTCTATGCCAAAAAACTTGCTGCTGATAGAGAAAGTCAGAAAAGAAAGCGTGCCGAGGAATCAAAAGAACAGCGAGGAAACAGGCTTGAGGCTAAAGAACGCAAAACCGCGCAGTTAGATGAAGATCCACCTGGACAGCGAGAGTCAAAACATATCAAAACTGAAAATGATAGCGATGATGATTGGGTTTGGGATCTTGACTTGGATAAGGTCATCAATGCCTACCAGATTTTAGTTAAAAAAAACAAAGGTTCGGCGATATGTATTTCATAGTGAAGCTGAAAAATAAAGAAGAAAAAGAAAACTGAAAAAAGAAAAAATGTAAAAAACTAAAAAATACTAAAAACAAAAACACTCAAAGAGAAATTAAAGACCGGGACACAAATGACGACCGGGACAGAGGGAATATAAATAACGACCGGGACACTCAAGGAGAAATTACAGACTGGGATACCGGGACACAAATGACGACCGGGACACAGGCAATATAAATGACGACCAGGACACAGGTATTTAAGAATATCGTTCAAAGACAAATTTTTAATTGTAAGAAGACCGTTGAAAGAGAAATTTCTAATTGTAAAATGACTGAAGAACCTACAATGGCAACACCCGAGGAAGCTGCTCAAAACGAATGTATTCACGCCGAAGTAGCTGAGTTGGTAAAGCGTTATGTTTCAGGTTCTAGGTCCGAGAGGCTCCAGGTTTCAACCTTGGCTTTAGCATTAATACAAAAGAAGAAAAAAACTAAAAAAGGTAAAAACTACAAAAAAACTAAAAAGAAAATATATATATATATATTTATATATATCATCTTTTCCACAAAAATAATAATTTAGTGCTTCTGCTTAAAAACAGCAAAGCTCAAGGGCAATCAATAGAATTTATTATTGCTGTTTTACCGCCATCTTTAGTAGATCTTCTTCTATATTGTGGGTAACCATCATTGCCAGTAATTGTCTTTGATACTAAAAGTCGAGGATATTGCTTTGTGCACCTTCCTTTGGCCATGCATGGTGAATTTTCGTTCAGTGCACCGCAAGGTCCATGTATCATATTTTTTACATCCTGCCGAATCATTAGTCTATAGGAATAATAATGCATTGCACTTCATTTCTCATTCATTTCTTTGTTAGTGGCTGGATTCATCAATTTAATATTAAAGTGATAGCCGTCGGCTCCATCCCAAAAAATGATAGGATATTGTAGGGCATCGTAGCATCGATGAGTTTCAGCAATTCTTAACAACTGAGCGTTTCGCTTATGAAGAATAATATCTCGAGGTAAAAACTGATCACCGACCATAACGATTGCCACTTCGTCGATAGTTGGAGCATTGTATCTACGCACATGTTGGCCAGGAGGCGTTTTGTCAGCGGAAATAACAATTTTATGCGTATCAGTAGCCATCAAATCGATGGCTGTTTTGAACAGACGCACTAAATTATTATTTTCGTGGAAAAGATGTTGCAATTGGGAAACGATAGTCCTTTCAACGTTGGGAGAAATTTCGCAACGTGCATTCAATTCAGAATTTCTATCACTGATGAAGTACAATTGTAAAAATTTATGATTCTCGCCTGAGAATGGTAGAAGGGACCCTGCTCTATGATAAATTTGCCCTTTTACTTTGAAAGAAGACATAAATTGATCTGGATTTTCGATTTGGGCTCCAAACGACGTCATTTGGAAACATGAGTTATATTTTCTGATTTTTGACAAAAAACGCTTAGATTCTGACGTAGTTCCAGTAAGGAAAGTCTTCAATGGCTCTGGTGGTGCAGCCAATAGAGGAAGTTTCACTTTTCTTGAGGCGCAACACATTCCCATTGTTTCACCATTGAATTTTAAGGCCTTGCAATAGGAACAAATTTTAGACATAGTCCCAATTTGAAAACATCCACTCAAGCTATAATCATCGACTGGGCTGTACCTGAATGCCAGGCGATAACTTTCAGGTTGCTCTGAATCCTCGGCACGCTTTCTTTTGGCATTATCTTTTGAAGCCGCAAGCCTGTTTTCACGTTGCTCTTGTGATTCCTCGGCAGGCTTTCTGTTCTTACCTTCTCTATCAGCCGCAAGCCTGATTTCTCGCTGTTCTTGTGATTCCTCGGCGCGCTTTCTTCTCTTACTTTCTCTATCAGCAAGCCTGTTTTCTTGCAGTTCTTGAGATTCCTCGGCACGCTTTCTTTTCTTACTTTCTCTATCAGCCGCAAGTTTTTTGGCATAGACTCTTTGAGTAGCTCTTTGAGCACTTTCAACATAATTATTCCAAGTAGACATCTTATAATTTTCGCTAATTCGTGACGAGTTGAAGTCACGCGTTGAATAGCAGGAACCTAACAAAAAACAAAACTAATTCTAAAATATTAAGGTAATTTTCTATTTTGAAATAAAAACTAAAAATTATTGCTCAGACAACATAAATATTTTTGATGTTTACATAATAGCTTTATTGGTTCTGGACTGAAAACTATATATATATATATATATATATATATATATATATATATATATATATATATATATAAATAAGTTGTCTGTGTGTGGATCTGTGGATCTGTGGATCAGGTGACGTCATGTTTCGGCTGACGTCATGAAATTAGTTGCCGTCATTTTTGCTTTGAAGGTGACGTCATTCAAGTTATATAAGACATATGTTCGCGTAGAAATCTATTAATGTTTAAGTTTACAATGACTGATGAAGATGCTCAAAGAGTCCATGGGCACACGTAAAAACATTAAAATTAACTACAAATATGCGTGTCCGATTGCAAAACGATGACTCTGGTCAAACATTTTCAGATCAATTGCTGGCAATGGGAAACGGAAAGCTCCCAGTAGACTCAATTTCAGGACGTATACAACTACCTGCTGATTTCTGTAATTTAGTGACGTCCAAAAATGAATTGATTGAAAAAGTATTTCCGAATATTCTAAAAAATTATAAAATAATAAATGGCTAAGTGAAAGAGCGATTCTCGCACCCAAAAATATAGACGTCCACGAAATCAACAATATTGTTTTGACCAAGATTCAAGACCAGGCAGTCCTTTACAAGTCAGTCGACACAGTTTTTGAACCAAATGAAGCGGTTAATTATCCATCTGAATTTTTAAATTCCATAGATCTTTCAGGGTTTCCACCACACGTGCTACAACTAAAAATAGGCGTACCAATAATACTTTTAAGAAATATAAACCCACCAAAGATTTGCAATGGCACTCGACTTGCCGTAAAAAAACAATGGAAAACCTAATAGAGGCCACAATCCTGACAGGGCCTTTTGAGGGTGAGGCTGTTCTTATTCCTCACATTCCCATGATTCCAACGGATCTGCCTTTTCAATTTAAAAGATTGCAATTCCCAATTCGATTAGCATTTGCAATCACCATTAACAAAGCTCAAGGTCAATCATTAAAAAAATGTGGTATTGATCTTAATACTGATTGTTTTTCCCATGGACAATTGTACGTTGCATGTTCGAGGGTCGGTAAACCTGACAATCTATTTATATGCAGCGAGAATTGGACAGAGAAGAATGTTGTATATTCGCAAGTTTTACGCAGTTAATTTGTATTTCGGAACCAAATGAAGCGGTTAATTATCCATCTGAATTTTTAAATTCCATAGATCCTTCAGGGTTTCCACCACACGTGCTATAACTAAATATAGGCGTACCAATAATACTTTTAAGAAATATCAACCCACCAAAGCTTTGCAATGGCACGCGACTTGCCGTAAAAAAAACAATGGAAAACCTAATAGAGGCCACAATCTTGACAGGGCCTTATGAGGGTGAGGCTGTTCTTATTCCTCGCATTCCCATGATTCCAACGGATCTGCTTTTTTAATTTAAAAGATTGCAACACAGACAATGGGACAGCGAAGACTGTTGTATATTCACAAGTTTTACGTAGTTAATTTGTATTGTATCTATCTATCTATCTATCTATCTATATAAAAACGAGTTGTGTGTATGCATGTTTGTTTGTTTGTAAAAAGAGCGTTTGCATATGACGTCATTATTAGTACATACGGCTTTGTATATGGACAGACAATGGGAAAGCCAAGAATGTTGTATATTCGCAATTTTTACGTAGTTTGAAACACATATATAAATCTATCTATATTCACAGGTGGGACACAGGGACAAAACTACAATGGCGCGTAACGACTTACGCGCGCGGGGGGGCTTGGGGGGGCGCGAAGCGCCCCACCAACTAGGTGTTGGGGTGGCGCGAAGCGCCACCCCAACAGCTAGTATATATATATGAAAGTAAGTTGTCTGTCTGTGTGTCTGTCTGTGGATCAGGTGACGTCATGTTTCTGTGTTGACTGACGTCATGAAATTAGTTATCGTCATTTTTGCTTTGACGGTGACGTCATTCAAGATATTTAAGACATATGTTCACGTAGAAATCTATTAATGTTTAAGTTTACAATGACTGATGAACTTACCATGGCAAAAGCCGATGAAGATGCTCAAAGAGTATATGCCAAAAAACTTGCTGCTGATAGAAAAAGTCAGAAAAGAAAGCGTGCCGAGGAACTACCAGAGCAACGCGAAAGCAGACTTGCTGCTAAAAGAGAAAGTGAAAAAAGAAGGCGTGCCGAGGAATCAAAAGAACAGCAAGGAAACAGGCTTGAGGCTGATAGAGAAAGAAAGAACAGAAAGCGTGCCAAGGAATCAAAAGAACAGCAAGGAAACAGGCTTGAGGCTGATAGAGAAAGAAAGAACAGAAAGCGTGCCGAGGAACTACCAGAGCAACGCGGAAGCAGACTTGCTTCTAAAAGAGAAAGTGAAAAAAGAAGGCGTGCCGAGGAATTACAAGAACAGCAAGAAATCAGGCTTGCTGCTGATAGAGAAAGTAAGAAAAGAAAGCGTGCCGAGGAATCACAAGAACAGCAAGAAATCATGCTTGCTGCTGATAGAGAAAGTAAGAAAAGAAAGCGTGCCGAGGAATCAGAGCAACCTGAAAGTTATCGCCCGGCATTCAGGTACAACCCAGTCGATGATTATAGCTTGAGTAGATGTGTTCAAATCGGGACAATGTCTAAAATTTGTCCCTATTGCAAGGCCTTGAAATTCAATTGTGAAACAATGGGAATGTGTTGCGCCTCAGGAAAAGTTTAACTTCCTCTATTGGCTGCACCACCAGAGCCATTGAAGACTTTCCTTACAACTCATGTTTCCAAATGACGTTGTTTGGAGCCCAAATCGAAAATCCAGATCAATTTATGTCTACTTTCAAAGTAAAAGGGCAAATTTATCATAGAGCAGGGTCCCTTCTACCATTCTCAGGCGAGAATCATAAATTTTTACAATTGTACTTCATCAGTGATAGAAATTCTGAATTGAATGCACGTTGCGAAATTTCTCCCAACGTTGAAAGGACAATCGTTTCCCAATTGCAACATCTTTTCCACGAAAATAATAATTTAGTGCGTCTGTTCAAAACAGCCATCGATTTGATGCCTACTGATACACATAAAATTGTTATTTCCGCTGACAAAACGCCTCCTGGCCAACATGTGCGTAGATACAATGCTCCAACTATCGACGAAGTGGCAATCGTTATGGTCGGTGATCAGTTTTTACCTCGAGATATTATTCTTCATAAGCGAAACGCTCAGTTGATAAGAATTGCTGAAACTCATCGATGCTACGATGCCCTACAATATCCTATGATTTTTTGGGATGGAGCCGACGGCTATCACTTTAATATTAAATTGATGAATCCAGCCACTAACAAAGAAATGAATAAGAAATGCAGTGCAATGCATTATTATTCCTATAGACTAATGATTCGGCAGGATGAAGAAAATTATATTTTAAAATGCCGTGAATTGTTTCACCAATTCGTCGTAATATGTATGCTAAAATTGAATCAGAACGTTTGCTATATATCCGCCTGAATCAGACCAAGCTCCGCTCTGAACAATACATTCATTTGCAAGAATTGCGGTCCACTGAACGAAAATTCACCATGCATGGCCAAAGGAAGGTGCACAAAGCAATATCCTCGACTTTTAGTATCAAACACAATTACAGGCAATGATGGTTACCCACAATATAGAAGAAGATCTACTGAAGATGGCGGTAAAACAGCAATAATAAAGAAGCGTAACGGTACCACCATCGAATTAGATAACCAGTGGGTTGTCTGATGACCAGTGAGATGCAGTTATAAATGACGGTAATACCACAAACGTTGGAAGATTAACAATTTTACCTTCGTCATATGCTGGCAGTCCCCGTCATATGCATTAATATGCTCAAGATGCTATTGCGTATGTTCGTCTCTATGGTCGTCCAGATTTATTTATTACATTTACATGTAATCAATCTTGGGACGAGATACTGCAGCTTTTACTTCAAGGACAATCGGCGGTTCATAGGCATGACATTACGGCCCGTGTCTTCCGGCAAAAGTTGAAATCGCTGATAAACTACATTGTAAAACTTGAAGTGTTTGGGTCAGTGCGATGCTGGATGTACTCAGTGGAATGGCAAAAACGAGGTTTGCCACACGCACATATACTAATCTGGCTACATAAAAAAATTACTTCGAACGAAATTGATGATGTGATTTCCGCTGAAATACCTGATAAAAATGTCGATAAGGGGTTACAAGATATTATTGTAAAAAATATGATACGTGGACCTTGCGGTGCACTGAACGAAAATTCACCATGCATGGCCAAAGGAAGGTGCACAAAGCAATATCCACGACTTTTAGTATCAAACACAATTACTGGCAATGATGGTTACCCACAATATAGAAGAAGATCTACTGAAGATGGCGGTAAAACAGCAATAATAAAGAAGCGTAACGGTACCACCATCCCGTTGAAAGAGAAATTTCTAATTGTAAAAT
>NW_027067304.1:0-14270 GCF_032884065.1 Artemia franciscana | reverse complement strand
TTTAATCACATTCTTTACCAAGTGCAATAATAAAATAGTCTAATATCTTCATTTTTTCCACAGACCTAGCTATTACCCTCGAAAACTAAAACTTTTGAAATAGGAAAAGAGCCTTTAATCACATTCTTTACCATTTGCAATCATAAAATAGTCTAATATCTTCATTTTTTCAACATACGTAGCTATTACCCTCGAAAACTAAAACTTTTGAAATAGGAAAAGAGCCTTTAATCACATTCTTTACCATGTGCAATCATAAAATAGTCTAATATCTTCATTTTTTTAACATACGTAGCTATTACCCTCGAAAACTAAAACTTTTGAAATAGGAAAAGAGCCTTTAATCACATTCTTTACCATGTGCAATCATAAAATAGTCTAATATCTTCATTTTTTCAACATACGTAGCTATTACCCTTGAAAACTAAAACTTTTGAAATAGGAAAAGAGCATTTTATCACATTCTTTACCATGTGCAATCATAAAATAGTCTAATATCTTCATTTTTTCAACAGACATAGCTATTTCCCTCGAAAACTAAAACTTTTGAAATAGGAAAAGAGCCTTTAATCACATTCTTTACCATTTGCAATCATAAAATAGTCTAATATCTTCATTTTTTCAACATACGTAGCTATTACCCTCGAAAACTAAAACTTTTGAAATAGGATAAGAGCCTTTAATCACAGTCTTTACCATGTGCAATCATAAAATAGTCTAATATCTTCATTTTTTCTACAGACCTAGCTATTACCCTCGAAAACTAAAACTTTTGAAATAGGAAAAGAGCCTTTAATCACATTCTTTACCATTTGCAATCATAAAATAGTCTAATATCTTCATTTTTTCAACATACGTAGCTATTACCCTCGAAAACTAAAACTTTTGAAATAGGAAAAGAGCCTTTAATCTCACTCTTTACCATGTGCAATCAATAAAATAGTCTAATATCTTCATTTTTTCAACATACGTAGCTATTACCCTCGAAAACTAATACTTTTGAAATAGGAAAAGAGCCTTTAATCACATTCTTTACCATGTGCAATCATAAAATAGTCTAATATCTTCATTTTTTCAATATACGTAGCTATTACCCTCGAAAACTAAAACTTTTGAAATAGGAAAAGAGCCTTTAATCACATTCTTTACCATTTGCAATCATAAAATAGTCTAATATCTTCATTTTTTCAACATACGTAGCTATTACCCTCGAAAACTAAAACTTTTGAAATAGGAAAAGAGCCTTTAATCACACTCTTTACCATGTGCAATCAATAAAATAGTCTAATATCTTCATTTTTTCAACATAGGTAGCTATTACCCTCGAAAACTAATACTCTTGAAATAGGAAAAGAGCCTTTAATCATATTCTTTACCATTTGCAATCATAAAATAGTCTAATATCTTCATTTTTTCAACAACCGTAGCTATTACCCTCGAAAACTAAAACTTTTGAAATAGGAAAAGAGCCTTTAATCACATTCTTTACCATGTGCAATCATAAAATAGTCTAATATCTTCATTTTTTCAACATACGTAGCTATTACCCTCGAAAACTAAAACTTTTGAAATAGGAAAAGAGCCTTTAATCACATTCTTTACCGTTTGCAATCATAAAATAGTCTATTATCTTCATTTTTTCAACATACGTAGCTATTACCCTCGAAAACTAAAACTTTTGAAATAGGAAAAGAGCCTTTAATCACACTCTTTACCATGGGCAATCAATAAAATAGTCTAATATCTTCATTTTTTCAACATACGTAGCCATTACCCTCGAAAACTAAAACTTTTGAAATAGGAAAAGAGCCTTTAATCACATTCTTTACCATGTGCAGTCATAAAATAGTCTAATATCTTCATTTTTTCAATATACGTAGCTATTACCCTCGAAAACTAAAACTTTTGAGATAGGAAAAGAGCCTTTAATCACATTCTTTACCATGTGCAATCATAAAATTGTCTGATATCTTCATTTTTTCCACAGACAAAGCTCTTACCCCCGAAAACTAAAACTTTTGAAATAGGAAAAGAGCCTTTAATCACATTCTTTACCGTTTGCAATCATAAAATAGTCTAATATCTTCATTTTTTCAACATACGTAGCTATTACCCTCGAAAACTAAAACTTTTGAAATAGGAAAAGAGCCTTTAATCATATTCTTTACCATTTGCAATCATAAAATAGTCTAATATCTTCATTTTTTCAACATACGTAGCTATTACCCTCGAAAACTAAAACTTTTGAAATAGGAAAAGAGCCTTTAATCACATTCTTTACCATGTGCAATCATAAAATAGTCTAATATCTTCATTTTTTCCACAGACATAGCTATTACCCTCGAAAACTAAAACTTTTGAAATAGGGAAAGAGCCTTTAATCACATTCTTTACCATTTGCAATCATAAAATAGTCTAATATCTTCATTTTTTCAACATACGTAGCTATTACCCTCGAAAACTAAAACTTTTGAAATAGGAAAAGAGCCTTTAATCACATTCTTTACCATTTGCAATCATAAAATTGTCTAATATCTTCATTTTTTCAACATACGTAGCTATTACCCTTGAAAACTAAAACTTTTGAAATAGGAAAAGAGCATTTAATCACATTCTTTACCATGTGCAATCATAAAATAGTCTAATATCTTCATTTTTTCAACAGGCATAGCTATTTCCCTCGAAAACTAAAACTTTTGAAATAGGAAAAGAGCCTTTAATCACATTCTTTACCATTTGCAATCATAAAATAGTCTAATATCTTCATTTTTTCAACATACGTAGCTATTACCCTCGAAAACTAAAACTTTTGAAATAGGATAAGAGCCTTTAATCACATTCTTTACCATGTGCAATCATAAAATAGTCTAATATCTTCATTTTTTCTACAGACCTAGCTATTACCCTCGAAAACTAAAACTTTTGAAATAGGAAAAGAGCCTTTAATCACATTCTTTACCATTTGCAATCATAAAATAGTCTAATATCTTCATTTTTTCAACATACGTAGCTATTACCCTCGAAAAATAAAACTTTTGAAATAGGAAAAGAGCCTTTAATCACACTCTTTACCATGTGCAATCAATAAAATAGTCTAATATCTTCATTTTTTCAACATATGTAGCTATTACCCTCAAAAACTAAAACTCTTGAAATAGGAAAAGAGCCTTTAATCATATTCTTTACCATTTGCAATCATAAAATAATCTAATATCTTCATTTTTTCAACATACGTAGCTATTACCCTCGAAAACTAAAACTTTTGAAATAAGAAAAGAGCCTTTAATCAAATTCTTTACCATGTGCAATCATAAAATAGTCTAATATCTTCATTTTTTCAACATACGTAGCTACTACCCTCGAAAACTAAAACTTTTGAAATAGGAAAAGAGCCTTTAATCATATTCTTTACCATTTGCAATCATAAAATAGTCTAATATCTTCATTTTTTCAACATACGTAGCTATTACCCTCGAAAACTAAAACTTTTGAAATAGGAAAAGAGCCTTTAATCACATTCTTTACCATTTGCAATCATAAAATAGTCTAATATCTTCATTTTTTCAACATACGTAGCTATTACCCTCGAAAACTAAAACTTTTGAAATAGGAAAAGAGCCTTTAATCACACTCTTTACCATGGGCAATCAATAAAATAGTCTAATATCTTCATTTTTTCAACATACGTAGCCATTACCCTCGAAAACTAAAACTTTTGAAATAGGAAAAGAGCCTTTAATCACATTCTTTACCATGTGCAGTCATAAAATAGTCTAATATCTTCATTTTTTCAATATACGTAGCTATTACCCTCGAAAACTAAAACTTTTGAGATAGGAAAAGAGCCTTTAATCACATTCTTTACCATGTGCAATCATAAAATTGTCTGATATCTTCATTTTTTCCACAGACAAAGCTCTTACCCCCGAAAACTAAAACTTTTGAAATAGGAAAAGAGCCTTTAATCACATTCTTTACCGTTTGCAATCATAAAATAGTCTAATATCTTCATTTTTTCAACATACGTAGCTATTACCCTCGAAAACTAAAACTTTTGAAATAGGAAAAGAGCCTTTAATCATATTCTTTACCATTTGCAATCATAAAATAGTCTAATATCTTCATTTTTTCAACATACGTAGCTATTACCCTCGAAAACTAAAACTTTTAAAATAGGAAAAGAGCCTTCAATCACATTCTTTACCATGTGCAATCATAAAATAGTCTAATATCTTCATTTTTTCCACAGACCTAGCTATTACCCTCGAAAACTAAAACTTTTGAAATAGGGAAAGAGCATTTAATCACATTCTTTACCATTTGCAATCATAAAATAGTCTAATATCTTCATTTTTTCAACATACGTAGCTATTACCCTCGAAAACTAAAACTTTTGAAATAGGAAAAGAGCCTTTAATCATATTCTTTACCATTTGCAATCATAAAATAGTCTAATATCTTCATTTTTTCAACATACGTAGCTATTACCCTCGAAAACTAAAACTTTTGAAATAGGAAAATAGCCTTTAATCACATTCTTTACCAAGTGCAATCATAAAATAGTCTAATATCTTCATTTTTTCCACAGACCTAGTTATTACCCTCGAAAACTAAAACTTTTGAAATAGGAAAAGAGCCTTTAATCACATTCTTTACCATTTGCAATCATAAAATGGTCTAATATCTTCATTTTTTCAACATACGTAGCTATTACCCTCGAAAACTAAAACTTTTGAAATAGGAAAAGAGCCTTTAATCACATTCTTTACCATGTGCAATCATAAAATTGTCTAATATCTTCATTTTTACAACATACGTAGCTATTACCCTCGAAAACTAAAACTTTTGACATAGGAAAAGAGCCTTTAATCACATTCTTTGCAGTGTGCAATCATAAAATAGTCTAATATCTTCATTTTTTCCACAGACATAGCTATTACCCCTCGAAAACTAAAACTTTTGAAATAGGAAAAGAGCCTTTAATCACATTCTTTACCATTTGCAATCATAAAATGGTCTAATATCTTCATTTTTTCAACATACGTAGCTATTACCCTCGAAAACTAAAACTTTTGAAATGGGAAAAGAGCCTTTAATCACATTCTTTACCATTTGCAATCATAAAATAGTCTAATATCTTCATTTTTTTAACATACGTAGCTATTACCCTTGAAAACTAAAACTTTTGAAATAGGAAAAGAGCATTTAATCACATTCTTTACCATGTGCAATCATAAAATACTCTAATATCTTCATTTTTTCAACAGACATAGCTATTTCCCTCGAAAACTAAAACTTTTGAAATAGGAAAAGAGCCTTTAATCACATTCTTTACCATTTGCAATCATAAAATAGTCTAATATCTTCATTTTTTCAACATACGTAGCTATTACCCTCGAAAACTAAAACTTTTGAAATAGGATAAGAGCCTTTAATCACATTCTTTACCATGTGCAATCATAAAATAGTCTAATATCTTCATTTTTTCCACAGACCTAGCTATTACCCTCGAAAACTAAAACTATTGAAATAGGAAAAGAGCCTTTAATCACATTCTTTACCATTTGCAATCATAAAATAGTCTAATATCTTCATTTTTTCAACATACGTAGCTATTACCCTCGAAAACTAAAACTTTTGAAATAGGAAAAGAGCCTTTAATCACACTCTTTACCATGTGCAATCAATAAAATAGTCTAATATCTTCATTTTTTCAACATAGGTAGCTATTACCCTCGAAAACTAATACTTTTGAAATAGGAAAAGAGCCTTTAATCACATTCTTTACCATGTGCAATCATAAAATAGTCTAATATCTTCATTTTTTCAATATACGTAGCTATTACCCTCGAAAACTAAAACTTTTGAAATAGGAAAAGAGCCTTTAATCACATTCTTTACCATGTGCAATCATAAAATTGTCTGATATCTTCATTTTTTCCACAGACAAAGCTCTTACCCCCGAAAACTAAAACTTTTGAAATAGGAAAAGAGCCTTTAATCACATTCTTTACCGTTTGCAATTATAAAATAGTCTAATATCTTCATTTTTTCAACATACGTAGCTATTACCCTCGAAAACTAAAACTTTTGAAATAGGAAAAGAGCCTTTAATCATATTCTTTACCATTTGCAATCATAAAATAGTCTAATATCTTCATTTTTTCAACATACGTAGCTATTACCCTCGAAAACTAAAACTTTTGAAATAGGAAAAGAGCCTTTAATCACATTCTTTACCATGTGCAATCATAAAATAGTCTAATATCTTCATTTTTTCAACATACGTAGCTATTACCCTCGAAAACTAAAACTTTTGAAATAGGAAAAGAGCCTTTAATCATATTCTTTACCATTTGCAATCATAAAATAGTCTAATATCTTCATTTTTTCAACATACGTAGCTATTACCCTCGAAAACTAAAACTTTTGAAATAGAAAAAGAGCCTTTAATCACATTCTTTACCAAGTGCAATCATAAAATAGTCTAATATCTTCATTTTTTCCACAGACCTAGCTATTACCCTCGAAAACTAAAACTTTTGAAATAGGAAAAGAGCCTTTAATCACATTCTTTACCATTTGCAATCATAAAATAGTCTAATATCTTCATTTTTTCAACATACGTAGCTATTACCCTCGAAAACTAAAACTTTTGAAATAGGAAAAGAGCCTTTAATCACATTCTTTACCATGTGCAATCATAAAATAGTCTAATATCTTCATTTTTTCAACATACGTAGCTATTACCCTCGAAAACTAAAACTTTTGAAATAGGAAAAGAGCCTTTAATCACATTCTTTACCATGTGCAATCATAAAATAGTCTAATATCTTCATTTTTTCAACATACGTAGCTATTACCCTAGAAAACTAAAACTTTCGAAATAGGAAAAGAGCCTTTAATCACATTCTTTACCATGTGCAATCATAAAATTGTCTAATATCTTCATTTTTACAACATACGTAGCTATTACCCTCGAAAACTAAAATTTTTGACATAGGAAAAGAGCCTTTAATCACATTCTTTGCAGTGTGCAATCATAAAATAGTCTAATATCTTCATTTTTTCCACAGACATAGCTATTACCCTCGAAAACAAAAACTTTTGAAATAGGAAAAGAGCCTTTAATCACATTCTTTACCATTTGCAATCATAAAATAGTCTAATATCTTCATTTTTTCAACATACGTAGCTATTACCCTCGAAAACTAAAACTTTTGAAATAGGAAAAGAGCCTTTAATCATATTCTTTACCATTTGCAATCATAAAATTGTCTGATATCTTCATTTTTTCCACAGACAAAGCTCTTACCCCCGAAAACTAAAACTTTTGAAATAGGAAAAGAGCCTTTAATCACATTCTTTACCGTTTGCAATCATAAAATAGTCTAATATCTTCATTTTTTCAACATACGTAGCTATTACCCTCGAAAACTAAAACTTTTGAAATAGGAAAAGAGCCTTTAATCATATTCTTTACCATTTGCAATCATAAAATAGTCTAATATCTTCATTTTTTCAACATACGTAGCTATTACCCTCGAAAACTAAAACTTTTGAAATAGGAAAAGAGCCTTTAATCACATTCTTTACCATGTGCAATCATAAAATAGTCTAATATCTTCATTTTTTCCACAGACCTAGCTATTACCCTCGAAAACTAAAACTTTTGAAATAGGGAAAGAGCCTTTAATCACATTCTTTACCATTTGCAATCATAAAATAGTCTAATATCTTAATTTTTTCAACATACGTAGCTATTGCCCTCGAAAACTAAAACTTTTGAAATAGGAAAAGAGCCTTTAATCATATTCTTTACCATTTGCAATCATAAAATAGTCTAATATCTTCATTTTTTCAACATACGTAGCTATTACCCTCGAAAACTAAAACTTTTGAAATAGGAAAAGAGCCTTTAATCACATTCTTTACCAAGTGCAATCATAAAATAGTCTAATATCTTCATTTTTTCAACATACGTAGCTATTACCCTCGAAAACTAAAACTTTTGAAATAGGAAAAGAGCCTTTAATCACATTCTTTACCATTTGCAATCATAAAATAGTCTAATATCTTCATTTTTTCCACATACGTAGCTATTACCCTCGAAAACTAAAACTTTTGAAATAGGAAAAGAGCCTTTAATCACATTCTTTACCATTTGCAATCATAAAATAGTCTAATATCTTCATTTTTTCAACATACGTAGCTATTACCCTAGAAAACTAAAACTTTCGAAATAGGAAAAGAGCCTTTAATCACATTCTTTACCATGTGCAATCATAAAATTGTCTAATATCTTCATTTTTACAACATACGTAGCTATTACCCTCGAAAACTAAAACTTTTGACATAGGAAAAGAGCCTTTAATCACATTCTTTGCAGTGTGCAATCATAAAATAGTCTAATATCTTCATTTTTTCCACAGACATAGCTATTACCCTCGAAAACTAAAACTTTTGAAATAGGAAAAGAGCCTTTAATCACATTCTTTACCATTTGCAATCATAAAATAGTCTAATATCTTCATTTTTTCAACATACGTAGCTATTACCCTCGAAAACTAAAACTTTTGAAATAGGAAAAGAGCCTTTAATCACATTCTTTACCATTTGCAATCATAAAATTGTCTAATATCTTCATTTTTTTAACATACGTAGCTATTACCCTTGAAAACTAAAACTTTTGAAATAGGAAAAGAGCCTTTAATCACATTCTTTACCATGTGCCATCATAAAATAGTCTAATATTTTCATTTTTTCAACAGACATAGCTATTTCCCTCGAAAACTAAAACTTTTGAAATAGGAAAATAGCCTTTAATCACATTCTTTACCATTTGCAATCATAAAATAGTTTAATATCTTCATTTTTTCAACATACGTAGCTATTACCCTCGAAAACTAAAATTTTTGAAATAGGATAAGAGCCTTTAATCACATTCTTTACCATGTGAAATCATAAAATAGTCTAATATCTTCATATTTTCTACAGACCTAGCTATTACCCTCGAAAACTAAAACTTTTGAAATAGGAAAAGAGCCTTTAATCACATTCTTTACCATTTGCAATCATAAAATAGTCTAATATCTTCATTTTTTCAACATACGTAGCTATTACCCTCGAAAACTAAAACTTTTGAAATAGGAAAAGAGCCTTTAATCACACTCTTTACCATGTGCAATCAATAAAATAGTCTAATATCTTCATTTTTTCAACATACGTAGCTATTACCCTCGAAAACTAAAACTTTTGAAATAGGAAAAGAGCCTTTAATCAAATTCTTTACCACGTGCAATCACAAAATAGTCTAATATCTTCATTTTTTCAATATACGTAGCTATTACCCTCGAAAACTAAAACTTTTGAAATAGGAAAAGAGCCTTTAATCACATTCTTTACCATGTGCAATCATAAAATCGTCTGATATCTTCACTTTTTTCCACAGACAAAGCTCTTACCCCCGAAAACTAAAACTTTTGAAATAGGAAAAGAACCTTTAATCACATTCTTTACCATGTGCAATCATAAAATAGTCTAATATCTTCATTTTTTCTACAGACCTAGCTATTCCTTTCGAAAACTAAAACTTTTGAAATAGGAAAAGAGCCTTTAATCACATTCTTTACCATTTGCAATATTAAAATAGTCTAATATCTTCATTTTTTCAACATACGTAGCTATTACCCTCGAAAACTAAAACTTTTGAAATAGGAAAAGAGCCTTTAATCACACTCTTTACCATGGGCAATCAATAAAATAGTCTAATATCTTCATTTTTTCAACATACGTAGCTATTACCCTCGAAAACTAAAACTTTTGAAATAGGAAAAGAGCCTTTAATCACATTCTTTACCATGTACAATCATAAAATAGTCTAATATCTTCATTTTTTCAATATACGTAGCTATTACCCTCGAAAACTAAAACTTTTGAAATAGGAAAAGAGCCTTTAATCACATTCTTTACCATGTGCAATCATAAAATTATCTGATATCTTCATTTTTTCCACAGGCAAAGCTCTTACCCCCGAAAACTAAAACTTTTGAAATAGGAAAAGAGCCTTTAATCACATTCTTTACCGTTTGCAATCATAAAATAGTCTAATATCTTCATTTTTTCAACATACGTAGCTATTAGACTCGAAAACTAAAACTTTTGAAATAGGAAAAGAGCCTTTAATCATATTCTTTACCATTTGCAATCATAAGATAGTCTAATATCTTCATTTTTTCAACATACGTAGCTATTACCCTCGAAAACTAAAACTTTTGAAATAGGAAAAGAGCCTTTAATCACATTCTTTACCATGTGCAATCATAAAATAGTCTAATATCTTCATTTTTTCCACAGAACTAGCTATTACCCTCGAAAACTATAACTTTTGAAAGAGGGAAAGAGCCTTTAATCACATTCTTTACCATTTGCAATCATAAAATAGTCTAATATCTTCATTTTTTCAACATACGTAGCTATTACCCTCGAAAACTAAAACTTTTGAAATAGGAAAAGAGCCTTTAATCATATTCTTTACCATTTGCAATCATAAAATAGTCTAATATCTTCATTTTTTCAACATACGTAGCTATTACCCTCGGAAACTAAAACTTTTGAAATAGGAAAAGAGCCTTTAATCACATTCTTTACCAAGTGCAATCATAAAATAGTCTAATATCTTCATTTTTTCCACAGACCTAGCTATTACCCTCGAAAACTAAAACTTTTGAAATAGGAAAAGAGCCTTTAATCACATTCTTTACCATTTGCAATCATAAAATAGTCTAATATCTTCATTTTTTCAACATACGTAGCTATTACCCTCGAAAACTAAAATTTTGAAATAGGAAAAGAGCCTTTAATCACATTCTTTACCATGTGCAATCATAAAATAGTCTAATATCTTCATTTTTTCAACATACGTAGCTATTACCCTCGAAAACTAAAACTTTCGAAATAGGAAAAGAGCCTTTAATCACATTCTTTACCATGTGCAATCATAAAATAGTCTAATATCTTCATTTTTTCAACATACGTAGCTATTACCCTAGAAAACTAAAACTTTTGAAATAGGAAAAGAGCCTTTAATCACATTCTTTACCATGTGCAATCATATAATTGTCTAATATCTTCATTTTTACAACATACGTAGCTATTACCCTCGAAAACAAAAACTTTTGACATAGGAAAAGAGCCTTTAATCACATTCTTTGCAGTGTGCAATCATAAAATAGTCTAATATCTTCATTTTTTCCACAGACATAGCTATTACCCTCGAAAACTAAAACTTTTGAAATAGGAAAAGAGCCTTTAATCACATTCTTTACCATTTGCAATCATAAAATAGTCTAATATCTTCATTTTTTCAACATACGTAGCTATTACCCTCGAAAACTAAAACTTTTGAAATAGGAAAAGAGCCTTTAATCACATTCTTTACCAAGGCTCTTTTCCTATTTCAAAAGTTTTAGTTTTCGAGGGTAATAGCTACGTATGTTGAAAAAATGAAGATATTAGACTATTTTATGATTGCAAATGGTAAAGAATGTGATTAAAGGCTCTTTTCCTATTTCAAAAGTTTTAGTTTTCGAGGGAAATAGCTATGTCTGTTGAAAAAATGAAAATATTAGACTATTTTATGATTGCACATGGTAAAGAATGTGATTAAAGGCTCTTTTCCTATTTCAAAAGTTTTAGTTTTCAAGGGTAATAGCTACGTATGTTGAAAAAATGAAGATATTAGACAATTTTATGATTGCAAATGGTAAAGAATGTGATTAAAGGCTCTTTTCCTATTTCAAAAGTTTTAGTTTTCGAGGGTAATAGCTACGTATGTTGAAAAAATTAAGATATTAGACTATTTTATGATTGCAAATGGTAAAGAATGTGATTAAAGGCTCTTTTCCTATTTCAAAAGTTTTAGTTTTCGAGGGTAATAGCTATGTCTGTGGAAAAAATGAAGATATTAGACTATTTTATGATTGCACACTGCAAAGAATGTGATTAAAGGCTCTTTTCCTATGTCAAAAGTTTTAGTTTTCGAGGGTAATAGCTACGTATGTTGTAAAAATGAAGATATTAGACAATTTTATGATTGCACATGGTAAAGAATGTGATTAAAGGCTCTTTTCCTATTTCGAAAGTTTTAGTTTTCTAGGGTAATAGCTACGTATGTTGAAAAAATGAAGATATTAGACTATTTTATGATTGCACATGGTAAAGAATGTGATTAAAGGCTCTTTTCCTATTTCAAAAGTTTTAGTTTTCGAGGGTAATAGCTAGGTCTGTGGAAAAAAGGAAGATATTAGACTATTTTATAATTGCAAATGGTAAAGAATATGATTAAAGGCTCTTTTCCTATTTCAAAAGTTTTAGTTTTCGAGGGCAATAGCTACGTATGTTGAAAAAATGAAGATATTAGACTATTTTATGATTGCAAATGGTAAAGATTGTGATTAAAGGCTCTTTCCCTATTTCAAAAGTTTTAGTTTTCGAGGGTAATAGCTATGTCTGTGGAAAAAATGAAGATATTAGACTATTTTATGATTGCACATGGTAAAGAATGTGATTAAAGGCTCTTTTCCTATTTCAAAAGTTTTAGTTTTCGAGGGTAATAGCTACGTATGTTGAAAAAATGAAGATATTAGACTATTTTATGATTGCAAATGGTAAAGAATATGATTAAAGGCTCTTTTCCTATTTCAAAAGTTTTACTTTTCGAGGGTAATAGCTACGTATGTTGAAAAAATGAAGATATTAGACTATTTTATGATTGCAAACGGTAAAGAATGTGATTAAAGGCTCTTTTCCTATTTCAACATACGTAGCTATTACCCTCGATAACTAAAACTTTTGACATATGAAAAGAGCCTTTAATCACATTTTTTACCATGTGCAATCATAAAATAGTCTAATATCTTCATTTTTTCAACATACGTAGCTATTACCCTCGAAAACTAAAACTTTTGACATAAGAATAGTCTAATATATTCGTTTTTTCAACATACGTAGCTATTACCCTCGATAACTAAAACTTTTGACATATGAAAAGAGCCTTTAATCACATTTTTTACCATGTGCAATCATAAAATAGTCAAATATCTTCATTTTTTCAACATACGTAGCTATTACCCACGAAAACTAAAACTTTCGAAATAGGAAAAGAGCCTTTAATCACATTCTTTACCATTTGTAATCATAAAATAGTCTAATATCTTCATTTTTTCAACAAACGTAGCTATTACACTCGAAAACTAAAACTTTTGACATAGGAAAAGAGCCTTTAATCACATTCTTTACCATTTGCAATCATAAAATTGTCTAATATCTTCATTTTTTCAACATACGTAGCTATTACCCTAAAAAACTAAAACCTTTGAAATAGGAAAAGAGCCTTTAATCACATTCTTTACCATTTGCTATCATAAAATAGTCTAATATCTTCATTTTTTCAACATACGTAGCTATTACCCTCGAAAACAAAAAACTTTTGACATAGGAAAAGAGCCTTTAAGCACATTCTTTACCATTTGGAATCATAAAATTGTCTAATATCTTCATTTTTTCAACATACGTAGCTATTACCCTCGAAAACTAAAACTTTTGAAAATGGAAAAGAGCCTTTAATCACATTCTTTACCATTTGCTATCATAAAATAGTCTAATATCTTCATTTTTTCAACATACGTAGCTATTACCCTCGAAAACTAAAACTTTTGACATAGGAAAAGAGCCTTTAATCACATTCTTTACCATTTGCAATCATAAAATAGTCTAATATCTTCATTTTTTCAACATACGTAGCTATTACCCTCGATAACTAAAACTTTTGACATATGAAAAGAGCCTTTAATCACATTCTTTACCATGTGCAATCATAAAATAGTCTAATATCTTCATTTTTTCAACATACGTAGTTATAACCCTCGAAAACTAAAACTTTTGAAATAGGAAAAGAGCCTTTAATCACATTCTTTACCATTTGCAATCATAAAATAGTCTAATGTCTTCATTTTTTCAACATACGTAGCTATTACCCTCGAAAACTAAAACTTTTGACATAGGAAAAGAGCCTTTAATCACATTCTTTACCATTTGCAATCATAAAATAGTCTAATATCTTCATTTTTTCAACATACGTAGCTATTACCCTCGAAAACTAAAACTTTTGAAATAGGAAAAGAGCCTTTAATCATATTCTTTACCATGTGCAATCATAAAATAGTCTAATATCTTCATTTTTTCAACATACTTAGCTATTACCCTCGAAA
>NW_027067303.1:0-14282 GCF_032884065.1 Artemia franciscana | reverse complement strand
CTACATATGTTGAAAAAAAGTTTCAAACTTACTTTTGAAACTTTTGAAATATTGCAAGCTTTTCCTATTTCAAAAGTTTTAGTTTTCGAGAGTAATAGCTACGTATGTTGAAAAAATGAAGATGTTAGACTATTTTATGATTGCAAATGGTAAAGAATGTGATTAAAGGCTCTTTTCCTATGTCAAAAGTTTTAGTTTTCGAGGGTAATAGCTTTGTCTGTGGAAAAAAATGATGATATTAGACCATTTTATGATTGCACATGGTAAAGAATGTGATTAAAGGCTCTTTTCCTATTTCAAAAGTTTTTACTTTTCGAGGGTAATAGCTATGTCTGTGGAAAAAATGAAGATATTAGACTATTTTTATGATTGCACATGGTAAAGAATGTGATTAAAGGCTCTTTTCCTGTGTCAAAAGTTTTAGTTTTCGAGGGTAATAGCTGCGTATGTTGAAAAAATGAAGATATTAGACTATTTTATGATTGCAAATGGTAAAGAATGTGATTAAAGGCTATTTTCCTATTTCAAAAGTTTTAGTTTTCGAGGGTAATAGCTACGTATGTTGAAAAAAAGTTTCAAACTTACTTTTGAAACTTTTGAAATATTGCTCGCTTTTCCTATTTCAAAAGTTTTAGTTTTCGAGGGTAATGCTACGTATGTTGAAAAAATGAAGATATTAGACTATTTTATGATTGCAAATGGTAAAGAATGTGATTAAAGGCTCTTTTCCTATGTCAAAAGTTTTAGTTTTCGAGGGTAATAGCTTTGTCTGTGGAAAAAATGAAAATATTAGACAATTTTATGATTGCACATGGTAAAGAATGTGATTAAAGGCTCTTTTCCTATTTCAAAAGTTTTACTTTTCGAGGGCAATAGCTTTGTCTGTGGAAAAAATGAAGATATTAGACAATTTTATGATTGCACATGGTAAAGAATGTGATTAAACGCTCTTTTCCTATTTCAAAAGTTTTAGTTTTCGAGGGTAATAGCTACGTATGTTGAAAAAATGAAGATATTAGACTATTTTATTATTGAAAATGGTAAAGAATGTGATTAAAGGCTCTTTTCCTATTTCAAAAGTTTTAGTTTTTGAGGGTAATAGCTACGTATGTTGAAAAAATGAAGATATTAGACTATTTTATGATTGCAAATGGTAAAGAATGTGATTAAAGGCTCTTTTCCTATTTCAAAAGTTTTAGTTTTCGAGGGTAATAGCTATGTCTGTGGAAAAAATGAAGATATTGGACTATTTTATGATTGCACATGGTAAAGAATGTGATTAAAGGCTCTTTTCCTATTTCAAAAGTTTTAGTTTTCGAGGGTAATAGCTACGTATGTTGAAAAAATGAAGATATTAGACTATTTTATGATTGCAAATGGTAAAGAATGTGATTAAAGGCTCTTTTCCTATTTCAAAAGTTTTAGTTTTTGAGGGTAATAGCTACGTATGTTGAAAAAATGAAGATATTAGACTATTTTATGATTGCAAATGGTAAAGAATGTGATTAAAGGCTCTTTTTCTATTTCAAAAGTTTTAGTTTTCGAGGGTAATAGCTATGTCTGTGGAAAAAAATGAAGATATTAGACTATTTTATGATTGCACATGGTAAAGAATGTGATTAAAGGCTCTTTTCCTATTTCAAAAGTTTTAGTTTTCGAGGGTAACAGCTACGTATGTTGAAAAAAATGAAGATATTAGACTATTTTATGATTGCAAATGGTAAAGAATGTGATTAAAGGCTCTTTTCCTATGTCAAAAGTTTTAGTTTTTGAGGGTAATAGCTTTGTCTGTGGAAAAAAATGAAGATATTAGACAATTTTATGATTGCACATGTTAAAGAATGTTATTAAAGGCTATTTTCCTATTTTAAAAGTTTTACTTTTCGAGGGTAATAGCTTTGTCTGTGGAAAAAAATGAAGATATTAGACAATTTTATGATTACACATGGTAAAGAATGTGATTAAACGCTCTTTTCCTATTTCAAAAGTTTTAGTTTTCGAGGGTAATAGCTACGTATGTTGAAAAAATGAAGATTTTAGACTATTTTATGATCGCAAATGGTAAAGAGTATGATTAAATGCTCTTTTCCTATGTCAAAAGTTTTAGTTTTCAGGGTAATAGCTACGTATGTTGAAAAAATGAAGATATTAGACTATTTTATGATTGCAAATGGTAAAGAATGTGATTAAAGGCTCTTTTCCTATTTCAAAAGTTTTAGTTTTTGGGGGGTAATAGCTACGTATGTTGAAAAAATGAAGATATTAGACTATTTTATGATTGCAAATGGTAAAGAATGTGATTAAAGGCTCTTTTCCTATTTCAAAAGTTTCAGTTTTCGAGGGTAATAGCTACGTATGTTGAAAAAATTAAGATTTTAGACTATTTTATGATTGCAAATGGTAAAGAATGTGATTAAAGGCTCTTTTCCTATGTCAAAAGTTTTAGTTTTCGAGGGTAATAGCTAAGTATGTTGAAAAAATGAAGATATTAGAATATTTTATAATTGCAAATGGTAAAGAATGTGATTAAAAGCTCTTTTCCTATTTCAAAACTTTTAGTTTTTGAGGGTAATAGCTACGTATGTTGAAAAAATGAAGATATTAGACTATTTTATGATTGCAAATGGTAAAGAATGTGATTAAAGGCTCTTTTCCTATTTCAAAATTTTTAGTTTTCGAGGGTAATAGCTACGTATGTTGAAAAAATGAAGATATTAGACTATTTTATGATTGCAAATGGTAAAGAATGTGATTAAAGGCTCTTTTCCTATTTCAAAAGTTTTAATTTTCGAGGGTAATAGCTATGTCTGTGGAAAAAAATGAAGATATTAGACTATTTTATGATTGCAAATGGTAAAGAATGTGATTAAAGGCTCTTTTCCTATTTCAAAAGTTTTAGTTTCCGGGGGTATGAGCTTTGTCTGTGGAAAAAATGAAGATATTAGACAATTTTATGATTGCAAATGGTAAAGAATGTGATTAAAGGCTCTTTTCCTATTTCGAAAGTTTTAGTTTTCGAGGGTAATAGCTACGTATGTTGAAAAAATGAAGATATTAGACTATTTTATGATTGCAATTGGTAAAGAATGTGATTAAAGGCTCTTTTTCTATTTCAAAAGTTTTAGTTTTCGAGGGTGGAAAAAATCAAGATATTAGACTATTTTATGATTGCACATGGTAAAGAATGTGATTAAAGGCTCTTTTCCTATTTCAAAAGTTTTAGTTTTCAAGGGTAATAGCTACGTATGTTGAAAAAATGAAGATATTAGACTATTTTATGATTGCAAATGGTAAAGAATGTGATTAAAGGCTCTTTTTCTATTTCAAAAGTTTTAGTTTTCGAGGGTGGAAAAAATGAAGATATTAGACTATTTTATGATTGCACATGGTAAAGAATGTGATTAAAGGCTCTTTTCCTATTTCAAAAGTTTTAGTTTTCGAGGGTAATACTTACGTATGTTGAAAAAATGAAGATATTAGACTATTTTATGATTGCACATGGTAAAGAATGTGATTAAAGGCTCTTTTCCTATTTCAAAAGTTTTAGTTTTCGAGGGTAATAGCTATGTCTGTGGAAAAAAATGAAGATATTAAACTATTTTATGATTGCACATGGTAAAGAATGTGATTAAAGGCTCTTTTCCTATTTCAAAAGTTTTAGTTTTCAAGGGTAATAGCTATGTATGTTGAAAAAATGAAGATATTAGACTATTTTATGATTGCACATGGTAAAGAATGTGATTAAAGGCTCTTTTCCTATTTCAAAAGTTTTAGTTTTCGAGGGTAATAGCTACGTATGTTGAAAAAAATTTTCAAACTTAGTTTTGAAACTTTTGAAATATTGCACTCTTTTCCTATTTCAAAACTTTTAGTTTTCGAGGGTAATAGCTTTGTCTGTGGAAAAAATGAAGATATTAGACTATTATATGATTGCAAATGGTAAAGAATGTGATTAAAGGCTCTTTTCCTATTTCAAAAGTTTTAGTTTTCGGCGGTAAGAGCTACGTATGTTGAAAAAATGAAGATATTAGACTATTTTATGATTGCAAATGGTAAAGAATGTGATTAAAGGCTCTTTTCCTATTTCAAAAGTTTTAGTTTTCGAGGGTAATAGCTAGGTCTGTGGAAAAAATGAAGATATTAGACTATTTTATGATTGCACATGGTAAAGAATGTGATTAAAGACTCTTTTCCTATTTCAAAGTTTTAGTTTTCGAGGGTAATAGCTACGTATGTTGAAAAAATGAAGATATTAGACTATTTTATGATTGCAAATGGTAAAGAATGTGATTAAAGGCTCTTTTCCTATTTCAAAAGTTTTAGTTTTCGGGGGTAAGAGCTTTGTCTGTGGAAAAAATGAAGATATTAGACAATTATATGATTGCAAATGGTAAAGAATGTGATTAAAGGCTCTTTTCCTATTTCAAAAGTTTTAGTTTTCGAGGGTAATAGCTACGTATGTTGAAAAAATGAAGATATTAGACTATTTTATGATTGCAAATGGTAAAGAATGTGATTAAAGGCTCTTTTCCTATTTCAAAAGTTTTAGTTTTCGAGGGTAATAGCTACGTATGTTGAAAAAATGAAGATATTAGACTATTTTATGATTGCACATGGTAAAGAATGTGATTAAAGGCTCTTTTCCTATTTCAAAAGTTTTAGTTTTCGAGGGTAATAGCTAGGTCTGTGGAAAAAATGAAGATATTAGACTATTTTATGATTGCACATGGTAAAGAATGTGATTAAAGGCTCTTTTCCTATTTCAAAAGTTTTAGTTTTTGGCGGTAAGAGCTACGTATGTGGAAAAAATGAAGATATTAGACTATTTTATGATTGCAAATGGTAAAGAATGTGATTAAAGGCTCTTTTCCTATTTCAAAAGTTTTAGTTTTCGAGGGTAATAGCTATGTCTGTGGAAAAAATGAAGATATTAGACTATTTTATGATTGCACATGGTAAAGAATGTGATTAAAGACTCTTTTTCTATTTCAAAAGTTTTAGTTTTCGGGGGGTAAGAGCTTTGTCTGTGGAACAAATGAAGATATTAGACAATTATATGATTGCAAATGGTAAAGAATGTGATTAAAGGCTCTTTTCCTATTTCAAAAGTTTTAGTTTTCGAGGGTAATAGCTACGTATGTTGAAAAAATGAAGATATTAGACTATTTTATGATTGCAAATGGTAAAGAATGTGATTAAAGGCTCTTTTCCTATTTCAAAAGTTTTAGTTTTCGAGGGTAATAGCTACGTATGTTGAAAAAATGAAGATATTAGACTATTTTATGATTGCACATGGTAAAGAATGTGATTAAAGGCTCTTTTCCTATTTCAAAAGTTTTAGTTTTCGAGGGTAATAGCTAGGTTTGTGGAAAAAATGAAGATATTAGACTATTTTATGATTGCACATGGTAAAGAATGTGATTAAAGGCTCTTTTTCTATGTCAGAAGTTTTAGTTTTCGAGGCTAATAGCTACGTATGTTGAAAAAATGAAGATATTAGACAATTTTATGATTGCAAATGGTAAAGAATGTGATTAAAGGCTCTTTTCCTATTTCAAAAGTTTTAGTTTTAGAGGGTAATAGCTATGTCTGTGGAAAAAATGAAGATTTTAGACTATTTTATGATTGCACATGGTAAAGAATGTGATTAAAGGCTCATTTCCTATGTCAAAAGTTATAGTTTTCGAGGGTAATAGCTACGTATGTTGAAAAAATGAAGATATTAGACTATTTTATGATTGCACATGGTCAAGAATGTGATTAAAGGCTCTTTTCCTATTTCAAAAGTTTTAGTTTTCGAGGGTAATAGCTAGGGTCTGTGGAAAAAATGAAGATATTAGACTATTTTATGATTGCACATGGTAAAGAATGTGATTAAAGGCTCTTTTCCTATTTCAAAAGTTTTAGTTTTCGAGGGGTAATAGCTAGGTTTGTGGAAAAAAATGAAGATATAGACTATTTTATGATTGCACATGGTCAAGAATGTGATTAAAGGCTATTTTTCTATTTCAAAAGTTTTAGTTTTCGAGGGTAATAGCTACGTATGTTGAAAAAATGAAGATATTAGACTATTTTATGATTGCAAATGGTAAAGAATGTGATTAAAGGCTCTTTTCCTATTTCAAAAGTTTTAGTTTTCGAGGGTAATAGCTACCTATGTTGAAAAAAATGAAGATATTAGACTATTTTATGATTGCAAATGGTAAGAATGTGATTAAAGGCTCTTTTCCTATTTCAAAAGTTTTAGTTTTCGAGGGTAATAGCTACGTATGTTGAAAAAATGAAGATACTAGACTATTTTGTGATTGCAAATGGTAAAGAATGTGATTAAAGGCTCTTTTCCTATGTCAAAAGTTTTAGTTTTCGGGGGTAAGAGCTTTGTCTGTGGAACAAATGAAGATATTAGACAATTTTATGATTGCAAATGGTAAAGAATGTGATTAAAGGCTCTTTTCCTATTTCAAAAGTTTTAGTTTTCGAGGGTAATAGCTACGTATGTTGAAAAAATGAAGATATTAGACTATTTTATGATTGCAAATGGTAAAGAATGTGATTAAAGGCTCTTTTCCTATTTCAAAAGTTTTAGTTTTCGAAGGTAATAGCTACCTATGTTGAAAAAATGAAGATATTAGACTATTTATGATTGCAAATGGTAAAGAATGTGATTAAAGGCTCTTTTCCTATTTCAAAAGTTTTAGTTTTCGAAGGTAATAGCTAGGCCTTTGGAAAAAATGAAGATATTAGACTATTTTATGATTGCACATGGTAAAGAATGTTATTAAAGGCTCTTTTCCTATTTCAAAAGTTTTAGTTTTCGAGGGTAATAGCTAGGTCTGTGGAAAAAATGAAGATATTAGACTATTTTATGATTGCACATGGTAAAGAATGTGATTAAAGGCTCTTTTCCTATGTCAGAAGTTTTAGTTTTCGAGGCTAATAGCTACGTATGTTGAAAAAATGAAGATATTAGACAATTTTATGATTGCAAATGGTAAAGAATGTGATTAAAGGCTCTTTTCCTATTTCAAAAGTTTTAGTTTTAGAGGGTAATAGCTATGTCTGTGGAAAAAAATGAAGATTTTAGACTATTTTATGATTGCACATGGTAAAGAATTTGATTAAAGGCTCTTTTTCCTATGTCAAAAGTTATAGTTTTCGAGGGTAATAGCTACGTATGTTGAAAAAATGAAGATATTAGACTATTTTATGATTGCACATGGTAAAGAATGTGATTAAAGGCTCTTTTCCTATTTCAAAAGTTTTAGTTTTCGAGGATAATAGCTAGGTTTGTGGAAAAAATGAAGATATTAGACTATTTTATGATTGCACATGGTCAAGAATGTGATTAAAGGCTATTTTTCTATTTCAAAAGTTTTAGTTTTCGAGGGTAATAGCTACATATGTTGAAAAAAATGAAGATATTAGACTATTTTTTGATTGCAAATGGTAAAGAATGTGATTAAAGGCTCTTTTCCTATTTCAAAAGTTTTAGTTTTCGAGGGTAATAGCTACCAATGTTGAAAAAAATGAAGATATTAGACTATTTTATGATTGCAAATGGTAAAGAATGTGATTAAAGGCTCTTTTCCTATTTCAAAAGTTTTAGTTTTCGAGGGTAATAGCTACATATGTTGAAAAAATGAAGATATTAGACTATTTTATGATTGCAAATGGTAAAGAATGTGATTAAAGGCTCTTTTCCTATGTCAAAAGTTTTAGTTTTCGAGGGTAATAGCTTTGTCTGTGGAAAAAATGAAGATATTAGACAATTTTATGATTGCACATGGTAAAGAATGTGATTAAAGGCTCTTTTCCTATTTCAAAAGTTTTAGTTTTCGAGGGTAATAGCTACGTATTTTGAAAAAATGAAGATATTAGACTATTTTATGATTGCACATGGTAAAGAAAATGATTAAAGGCTCTTTTCCTATTTCAAAAGTTTTAGTTTTCGAGGGTAATAGCTACGTATGTTGAAAAAATGAAGATATTAAACTATTTTATGATTGCAAATGGTAAAGAATGTGATTAAAGGCTCTTTTCCTATTTCAAAAGTTTTAGTTTTCGGGGGTAATAGCTACGTATGTTGAAAAAATGAAGATATTAGACTATTTTATGATTGCAAATGGTAAAGAATGTGATTAAAGGCTCTTTTTCTATGTCAAAAGTTTTAGTTTTTGAGGGTAATAGCTACGTATGTTGAAAAAATGAAGATATTAGACTATTTTATGATTGCACATGGTAAAGAATGTGATTAAAGGCTCTTTTCCTATTTCAAAAGTTTTAGTTTTCGGGGGTAATAGCTACGTATGTTGAAAAAATGAAGATATTAGACTATTTTATGATTGCAAATGGTAAAGAATGTGATTAAAGGCTCTTTTTCTATGTCAAAAGTTTTAGTTTTGGAGGGTAATAGCTACGTATGTTGAAAAAATGAAGCTATTAGACTATTTTTGATTGCAAATGGTAAAGAATGTGATTAAAGGCTCTTTTCCTATTTCAAAAGTTTTAGTTTTCGAGGGTAATCTATGTGTGTTGAAAAAATGGAAATATTAGACTATTTTATGTTTGCAAATGGTAAAGAATGTGATTAAAGGCTCTTTTCCTATGTCAAAAGTTTTAGTTTTCGAGGGTAATAGCTACGTATGTTGAAAACATGAAGATATTAGACAATTTTATGATTGCAAATGGTAAAGAATGTGATTAAAGGCTCTTTTCCTATTTCAAAAGTTTTAGTTTTCGAGGGTAATAGCTACATATGTTAAAAAAATGAAGATATTAGACTATCTTATGATTGCACATGGTAAAGAATGTGATTAAAGGCTCTTTTCCTATTTCAAAAGTTTTAGTTTTCGAGGGTAATAGCTATGTCTGTGGAAAAAAATGAAGATTTTAGACTATTTTATGATTGCACATGGTAAAGAATGTGATTAAAGGCTCTTTTCCTATGTCAAAAGTTTTGGTTTTCAAGGGTAATAGCTACGTATGTTGAAAAAATGAAGATATTAGACTATTTTATGATTGCACATGGTCAAGAATGTGATTAAAGGCTCTTTTTCTATTTTAAAAGTTTTAGTTTCGAGGGTAATAGCTACGCATGTTGAAAAAAATGAAGATATTAGACTATTTTATGATTGCAAATGGTAAAGAATGTAATTAAAGGCTCTTTTCCTATTTCAAAAGTTTTAGTTTTCGAGGGTAATAGCTACCTATGTCGAAAAAAATGAAGATATTAGACTATTTTATGATTGCAAATCGTAAAAAATGTGATTAAAGGCTCTTTTCCTATTTCAAAAGTTTTAGTTTTCGAGGGTAATAGCTACGTATGTTGAAAAAATGAAGATATTAGACTATTTTATGATTGCAAATGGTAAAGAATGTGATTAAAGGCTCTTTTCCTATGTCAAAAGTTTTAGTTTTCGAGGGTAATAGCTTTGTCTGTGGAAAAAAATGAAGATATTAGACAATTTTATGATTGCACATGGTAAAGAATGTGATTAAAGGCTCTTTTCCTATTTCAAAAGTTTTACTTTTCGAGGGTAATAGCTTTGTCTGTGGAAAAAATGAAGATATTAGACAATTTTATGATTACACATGGTAAAGAATGTGATTAAACGCTCTTTCCCTATTTAAAAATTTTAGTTTTCGAGGGTAATAGCTACGTATGTTGAAAAAATTAAGATTTTAGACTATTTTATGATCGCAAATGGTAGTGAGTGTGATTAAAGGCTCTTTTCCTATGTCAAAAGTTTTAGTTTTTGAGGGTAATAGCTACGTATGTTGAAAAAATGAAGCTATTAGACTATTTTATGATTGCAAATGGTAAAGAATGTGATTAAAGGCTCTTTTCCTATTTCAAAAGTTTTAGTTTTCGAGGGTAATCTACGTATGTTGAAAAAATGGAGATATTAGACTATTTTATGATTGCAAATGGTAAAGAATGTGATTAAAGGCTCTTTTCCTATGTCAAAAGTTTTAGTTTTCGAGGGTAATAGCTACGTATGTTGATAAAAATGAAGATATTAGACAATTTTATGATTGCAAATGGTAAAGAATGTGATTAAAGGCTCTTTTCCTATTTCAAAAGTTTTAGTTTTCGAGGGTAATAGCTATGTCTGTGGAAAAAATGAAGATTTTAGACTATTTTATGATTGCACATGGTAAAGAATGTGATTAAAGGCTCTTTTTCTATGTCAAAAGTTTTAGTTTTCGAGGGTAATAGCTACGTATGTCGAAAAAATGAAGATATTAGACTATTTTATGATTGCACATGGTAAAGAATGTGATTAAAGGCTCTTTTCCTATTTCAAAAGTTTTAGTTTTCGAGGGTAATAGCTACGTATGTTGAAAAAATGAAGATATTAGACTATTTTATGATTGCAAATGGTAAAGAATGTGATTAAAGGCTCTTTTCCTATGTCAGAAGTTTTAGTTTTCGAGGGTAATAGCTACGTATGTTGAAAAAATGAAGATATTAGACAATTTTATGATTGCAAATGGTAAAGAATGTGATTAAAGGCTCTTTTCCTATTTCAAAAGTTTTAGTTTTCGAGGATAATAGCTATGTCTGTGGAAAAAATGAAGATTTTAGACTATTTTATGATTGCACATGGTAAAGAATGTGATTAAAGGCTCTTTTCCTATGTCAAAAGTTTTAGTTTTCGAGGGTAATAGCTACGTATGTTGAAAAAATGAAGATATTAGACTATTTTATGATTGCATATGGTCAAGAATGTGATTAAAGGCTCTTTTTCTATTTCAAAAGTTTTAGTTTTCGAGGGTAATAGCTACGTATGTTGAAAAAATGAAGATATTAGACTATTTTATGATTGCAAATGGTAAAGAATGTGATTAAAGGCTCTTTCCCTATTTCAAAAGCTTTAGTTTTCGAGGGTAATAGCTACCTATCTTGAAAAAATGAAGATATTACACTATTTTATGATTGCAAATGGTAAAGAATGTGATTAAAGGCTCTTTTCCTATTTCAAAAGTTTTCGTTTTCGAGGGTAATAGCTACGTATGTTGAAAAAAGAAGATATTAGACTATTTTATGATTGCAAATGGTAAAGAATGTGATTAAAAGCTCTTTTCCTATGTCAAAAGTTTTAGTTTTCGAGGGTAATAGCTTTGTCTGTGGAAAAAATGAAGATATTAGACAATTTTTTGATTGCACATGGTAAAGAATGTGATTAAAGGCTCTTTTCCTATTTCAAAAGTTTTACTTTTCGAGGGTAATAGCTTTGTCTGTGGAAAAAATGAAGATATTAGACAATTTTATGATTACACATGGTAAAAAATGTGATTAAACGCTCTTTTCCTATTTCAAAAGTTTTAGTTTTCGAGGGTAATAGCTACGTATGTTGAAAAAATGAAGATTTTAGACTATTTTATGATCGCAAATGGTAAAGAGTGTGATTAAAGGCTCTTTTCCTATGTCAAAAGTTTTAGTTTTCGAGGGTAATAGCTACGTATGTTGAATAAATTAAGATATTAGACTATTTTATGATTGCAAATGGTAAAGAATATGATTAAAGGATCTTTTCCTATTTCAAAAGTTCTAGTTTTTGAGGATAATAGCTACGTATGTTGAAAAAATGAAGATATTAGACTATTTTATGATTGCACATGGTAAAGAATGTGATTAAAGGCTCTTTTCCTATTTCAAAAGTTTTAGTTTTCGAGGGTAATCTACGTATGTTGTATAAATTAAGATATTAGACTATTTTATGATTGCAAATGGTAAAGAATGTGATTAAAGGCTCTTTTCCTATGTCAAAAGTTTTAGTTTTTGAGGGTAATAGCTACGTATGTTGAAAAATGAAGATATTAGACTATGTTATGATTGCAAATGGTAAAGAATGTGATTAAAGGCTCTGTTCCTATTTCAAAAGTTTTAGTTTTCGAGGGTAATAGCTATGTCTGTGGAAAAAATGAAGATATTAGACTATTTTATGATTGCACATGGTAAAGAATGTGATTAAAGGCTCTTTTCCTATTTCAAAAGTTTTAGTTTTCGAGGGTAATAGCTACGTATGTTGAAAAAATGAAGCTATTAGACTATTTTATGATTGCAAATGGTAAAGAATGTGATTAAAGGCTCTTTTCCTATTTCAAAAGTTTTAGTTTTCGAGGATATCTACGTATGTTGAAAAAATGGAGATATTAGACTATTTTATGATTGCAAATGGTAAAGAATGTGATTAAAGGCTCTTTTCCTATGTCAAAAGTTTTAGTTTTCGAGGGTAATAGCTACGTATGTTGAAAAAATGAAGATATTAGACAATTTTATGATTGCAAATGGTAAAGAATGTGATTAAAGGCTCTTTTCCTATTTCAAAAGTTTTAGTTTTCGAGGGTAATAGCTATGTCTGTGGAAAAAATGAAGATTTTAGACTATTTTATGATTGCACATGGTAAAGAATGTGATTAAAGGCTCTTTTCCTATGTCAAAAGTTTTAGTTTTCGAGGGTAATAGCTACGTATGTTGAAAAAATTAAGATATTAGACTATTTTATGATTGCACATGGTAAAGAATGTGATTAAAGGCTCTTTTCCTATTTCAAAAGTTTTAGTTTTCGAGGGTAATAGCTACGTATGTTGAAAAAATGAAGATATTAGACTATTTTATGATTGCAAATGGTAAAGAATGTGATTAAAGGCTCTTTTCCTATGTCAGAAGTTTTAGTTTTCGAGCGTAATAGCTACGTATGTTGAAAAAATGAAGATATTAGACAATTTTATGATTGCAAATGGTAAAGAATGTGATTAAAGGCTCTTTTCCTATTTCAAAAGTTTTAGTTTTCGAGGGTAATAGCTATGTCTGTGGAAAAAATGAAGATTTTAGACTATTTTATGATTGCACATGGTAAAGAATGTGATTAAAGGCTCTTTTCCTATGTCAAAAGTTTTAGTTTTCGAGGGTAATAGCTACGTATATTGAAAAAATGAAGATATTAGACTATTTTATGATTGCACATGGACAAGAATGTGATTAAAGGCTCTTTTTCTATTTCAAAAGTTTTAGTTTTCGAGGGTAATAGCTACGTATGTTGGAAAAATGAAGATATTAGACTATTTTATAATTGCAAATGGTAACGAATGTGATTAAAGGCTCTTTTCCTATTTCAAAAGTTTTAATTTTCGAGGGTAATAGCTTTGTCTGTGGAAAAAATGAAGATATTAGACAATTTTATGATTACAGATGGTAAAAAATGTGATTAAACGCTCTTTTCCTATTTCAAAATATTTAGTTTTCGAGGGTAATAGCTACGTATGTTGAAAAAATGAATATTTTAGACTATTTTATGATCGCAAATGGTAAAGAGATGATTAAAGGTTCTTTTCCTATGTCAAAAGTTTTAGTTTTCGAGGGTAATAGCTACGTATGTTGAAAAAATGAAGATATTAGAATATTTTATGATTGCACATGGTAAAGAATGTGATTAAAGGCTCTTTTCCTATTTCAAAAGTTTTAGTTTTCGAGGGTAATCTACGTATGTTGTATAAATTAAGATATTAGACTATTTTATGATTGCAAATGGTAAAGAATGTGATTAAAGGCTCTTTTCCTATTTCAAAAGTTTTAGTTTTTGAGGGTAATAGCTACGTATGTTGAAAAAATGAAGATATTAGACTATGTTATGATTGCAAATGGTAAAGAATGTGATTAAAGGCTCTGTTCCTATTTCAAAAGTTTTAGTTTTCGAGGGTAATAGCTATGTCTGTGGAAAAAATGAAGATATTAGACTATTTTATGATTGCACATGGTAAAGAATGTGATTAAAGGCTCTTTTCCTATTTCAAAAGTTTTAGTTTTCGAGGGTAATAGCTACGTATGTTGAAAAAATGAAGCTATTAGACTATTTTATGATTGCAAATGGTAAAGAATGTGATTAAAGGCTCTTTTCCTATTTCAAAAGTTTTAGTTTTCGAGGATATCTACGTATGTTGAAAAAATGGAGATATTAGACTATTTTATGATTGCAAATGGTAAAGAATGTGATAAAAGGCTCTTTTCCTATTTCAAAAGTTTTAGTTTTCGAGGGTAATAGCTATGTCTGTGGAAAAAATGAAGATTTTAGACTATTTTATGATTGCACATGGTAAAGAATGTGATTAAAGGCTCTTTTCCTATTTCAAAAGTTTTAGTTTTCGAGGGTAATAGCTATGTCTGTGGAAAAAATGAAGATTTTAGACTATTTTATGATTGCACATGGTAAAGAATGTGATTAAAGGCTCTTTTCCTATGTCAAAAGTTTTAGTTTTCGAGGGTAATAGCTACGTAT